>NC_139827.1:19628293-19720793 GCF_963691815.1 Echiichthys vipera
GTTACGCGTGTTTCCACAAACCATCAGCTCCATCAGCCTCATCAGTCTCAGCAGAATCATCAACAACCACCACCAGTGTCTGGGCTACATGGGGGGATTTATCTTACTGCTGCTCAGGGCAGACACACCTCAATTACAAATCTCCCTGTAGAGTCTAAGGGCGCACTCACACTGTCCATCCGTAACATGCCCAAGCACGTTTCACAGTTAAAGTCTAGTTTGTTTGACCAGTGTGAGTGCAACCGTACCACACCTAGGAGCGGTACGCTTGCCGGCCACGGCCCGCTTGGGAGAGGTGGGCTTTTGTAAAGCACGTTTGTACGATCACGTGCGTGCGCACCTGAACGAGCATTAGCACGAGGCCTACAGCGGTTCTGACGTCATTTTATGTAGAAAAAAGATATAGAAAAAAGAAGGACGGAACATGCATGGACATTTAAAACGATGGAAGAAAGGTTCACTTTGGTGTGATGCGGAGGTGGAGTGTTCACTGCAGATTTGGTCAAATGAAAATATTCAAAAATGTCAATCAATGCGTGTGACGTGTTACGGCGTGATGAATTATAGGCAGGCAAGAAGCATTCGCGCCGAGGCCCAGGTAGTGTGAGTACAAACGGGCCTGGGCCGCAGGGGGAGAGGGAGGGGGGGACAAGTACCCTGAAGCACGGGGCACGGTACGGATGGACATGGCCCTAAGTGCCAAAGACATCCGTGCCAACACTTTGATTATCAAATACTATATCATCTGTTATAATAAACAGTTGTTGTCTTCACTAGTCTCTCCTGGAATGATGGCTGAATTCCATTTAGCTGCTCCGATTTCAGGGTACTGGTATCATGCACTCAGGCCCACTGTCACTGTCACTGGAATGCTTGAGTAGAAAAGAGCTGTTGCTAGTGTTATTAGTAACACTTGGGCTTTCCTACTATGACAAGTCAAAATGTCTGCTATGAAAAAGGCTTATTGGCTAGCAGTTTTGACAACTGTATTTTTAATGGCTGACCATACCTGTGTCTGAAATCACCTTCTATTTACTAAATTCAAATTGAATTTGAGTTGTCTGAAATCAAAGTGTTAATAATTCCACAACTGAATAAAACATGTCATAATACATAAGAAAACTCCCACAGTGCCATGCTTTGCTTGAAATAGAGGTGTTAATTAGGACTATGTGACACTGCACCTGTCCTTGGTGGCACACAGTAAAGATGGTTTGTAAGGTGTCTGAAATTTAAATTTACTGCTCACAATAAGTGTGCATTAACCAATAAGAAATAAGGAAAGCATGTCGCACAGCCCATATATTACAGCATATTAGACATCAAATCTGAGTTTGACCGAATTGTGCTGTTTCATCACTTAATATTCATAGCACATATTTTTGTAAGCAGTTAAATGATTTGAATCTAAAAATGGCTGGAGAAATATACATATACTCCTCCCATGACGCATTTAAAACTACTGTAGACAGTTAAACTTGTAATCCAAACGCTGCTGACTGACGTAAAAAGCGTCAATAACAGTGCGGCCCATTTTAATATAGATAGTGAATGTCCCCGTTTCTCTGCAAAGGGGTAAGTAAAAGTGCTCACTCTTTGTTAGATGACATTTAACAGACAATTAACTAGATGATAATCTTACAGTTTGTCACTTTACATGTTATTGAATAACTGTTACAGTGTTATCAGTTGATCATTAATTGTCTATACCTCAGTTAGGATTGCTTCGTAGGAGGAGTTATAATTCTTGACAAATGAATTAGACAAGCACAGTAAATGTATGTAACAAAATCATTTTGTTATATACTTAAAGATTTAAGGACAAATAATGACATTTAAAAAAACAAAACTAATTAATGAACACCTGTGATGCCTTGAAAGATATCTTACAATTGATCCACTTTCACTCTACCAAAACATTACACAGGCAGAAAAAAAAAAAATAGGATAAGTGCAAACCTTAATTGTATAAATTGTATTTTCATTTGTGGCCGACACAATAATAATAAATCATTGTGATTGTGTTGTTGATGCCAATGCTGGGCTAATAAGAGTTTATGTCAGTAATTGTGTGTTTGTGTATGTGTGTGCCTTTTGCCTGTGCCTATTAATCAGAATCTATCACTTGTGCCTAATGGAGATAGATTATCAAAATGAGACATGACTGTCCCTAGAGAAGGCCTGCTTTCTGTGCATGTGTGTGTGTGTTTTGTGATATAGTAAATACCCTAATAACTGCATGATTTTCTGCTTGACCACTAGAGCCACTATCATTTGTGTCATAAGGATAAGGAGGGTGAGGGTGTGTTTCTGGATACACAGAGGTTAAGCACATTCATTTATTACGCGCACTTTCTCTCCCTCTCTCTCTCTCTCTCTCTGTCTCTCTTTCTCTCTCTCTGTCTCTCTGTGCACGTGTGTATGCGTATACTCTGTGTGAGTATAATAAGGTGAGACTATGCTTGCTGGCTTACTTCACATTTATTTCCCAAACAAACAAGACTTTAACATTACCTGTACGGACTTACTTCACGCCCGGAGGTAGAAAAGAGTTTGCCACCAGATGCAGCAGAAGGCTTTAATCCCCTCAGAGATATCTATAATATCCCCCCCGCTCAAGGTAAAATATCAGCTACATACTAATGTTTCTCCCTGCTTCTTTGAAACATGTCCTTGCATGGCTCCTCCAGCATACCTCCTGATCTCTTTGTATATTGGAAACGTTTCAGGTGTATTCAGCCGAGCAAAATTACCACATCAAAGGCCACAAACTGCAGATCACATTAATTCTGCAGGAACAAATAATGCGAATAGTTTAGTGACAATAATAAACCTGAACAAACTCCAACTGATCCTTGCCACACATAATCCAATATTGACACACTCTCACAAGGAAACACACACTTGTGTAAGACCGTTTTACTTTCATTAAGTGTCACTCAAAATGGATTTCACAGAGTGCTGCCACAGACTTGATATGAACGTCTCTTTCTTTAACGCGGAGACAAACATACACATGCATAAATAATATTCCTCAGTATGGCATTGGTGTTACGGGAGAGAGAGATTATTGGGGCTACAGACTGATAATAAATAAAACTACATTCTTTTCAGAAGTCTGAACAGCTGCATGAGCCTGGTTAAAAGAAGAAGAGAGATCATGCCAAATGCAATTTGAAAAAGTCAAACCAAGAACAAGAAATTAGCATTTTTGGACGTATTATTTATATATTTTTAGTCTTATTTTGACAATTCTTTGATGACTGCACAGAGAGGCAGAGAATGTAATGAAATGCCCTCCAATGTTATTTGGATCGCTGATGCCATTTGAAGGTCAATTGAAACAACAACCAAGTTTTCTCATCTCTAAGGAAACAAAATACTGCAAGTACCCAAATAACAGCTTCTGTGCCTATTGTTCCATCTTTTTCTATATTCTATTGATTGTCAGCTGCCTTCTGGGTCGTCAGACTTGCAGGTGACCTTTAAATTCTGTGTGTATGTGTTTGTGTGCTTGTGTGTGTTTGCGTTTGTGTGTGTGTGTGTGTGTGTGTGTGCGTGCGCAGATGCACTTGTGTGTTATAACCTCTGTATCCAGCCGCTGCTTCAGCCTCTCTTTGTGTTCTGTCATGTTACCATATTTTCTCCTGTTCTTTTCATCGATTTCCTGTCATCAGGCTAAACGTGGACTTTTGTTTCACCAAGTTAGCAAAAACCGTGTGCCCTCTCTCCTTCTCTCATTGTCTGTAAAATATACGCTGTATATTTTTCCTGGCTCTCCTATTTCTAAAATAAAGGATCCCTCTGTCATGCCATTCTTTCCCTGCTTATCTTAATCTGTATGGACTTTCGCACATTTCTTCTGAAATATTCTGTAGCTGTTGTTCTTTTTTGCCTCTCTTCGGCTGCAAAGTTGTTTGACAAGATTGAGTAAACTTATGAAAAACATCCATATATGTTTTCTTTCAGTGCCATATAGTGCCTCATGTCCTAGAGAGTGAAATCAAATCAGACCTGTCATAACACATCTTTTATGCATGGCTTCGTTTGTTTGTGTCTTTTCGTGTCTGTTTAGGCATGCAGGTGTGTGCGTATGTGTGCACCTTCCGTGTGTATTTGTAATGTTGGTGGTATGCATGGCTGGGCACGAGACAGTTCTCTTGCTGGGATGCTAAACGGCAAAGAAATAGAAGGTTAAGTAGGAAGGTCAACAGAGTAGAGAGAAGAGATATCCATCACAGAAACCAATACATTTCTGTGGACACCATGGCTATTTATTTATATTTCTATTGAAAAGGAGACACTTTCTGCAGGTAAGCTGGCAGCCTGCCTCAGGCCAACTTGACACATCCTCTGCAGACATTTGGAGGAGAACATAGAGCCCCAGTGTAAACAAACTGACTGGGCAAATCAGCTTGAAAAGTTGTTTGCTTTGTTGCAGCGGCAAGTTTATTTATTCTTTCAAATCAGAGGTCAGTCTGTCAAAGCTATATATGGGTAAAAAAAAAGACTTTTCTTTATTAACACCTGTAGGAAAACATTATCAGAGCTTTAAAGAGGTTTAGTATCAGAACATTTTGGTCTATTTGTTTTTTCTACCACTGTTGAAAACAATTATCCAATGAGCCAATGGATATCTCCATCACTGAGTGTCACCTTTTCACATGGATTGATTGGGCCAGCGGGCATCAGGGGTGTATCAGTCAGATACACCCCTGATGCAAAATGTCACTCAAAGAGACACCAGGAAGACAAGCAATATGACCACAAAGAGACACAAAGCCACTGCAAAGAGATACAAAACAATTAAAAAAGAAGCAAAATACTACAGAGACCACAGTAAAATGGGAAATGCACAGAGAAATGCATAAATATTACAAATACACAAAAAACAATAACAAAAGGGGGCTACATAACTAAGGGATGGTTGGGTCTTTTGTGTATCTGTGCCCATGCAGGGGCCCATTGTCTCATCATCCACTGTTGGCTATTCAGGACACCAGTGTGTTTACATATATTCCATTTTATATCATTTACTCTCACATTTGTTTAACATTCTGACTTTAGTTATTCACAAATGTAATCACTGTATTTGGTTTAGGCACATTAAGTTTCATACTGTAGGTCTCTTGGAAAAACAACAGAGTAGACAGATGTACCTTCAGCTCTCAGTGTATCCATGACAGTTCCAGCCCACTTTTGTCATATCCAAAAGATCTAGAGGGAGCTAGCTGGTTAATAAATGCTCAGAAAACGGACAGGTGGTGGTTCACTGGTTTGCACGAAGGTTCAATGATTCTGAGAGTGAGACAAGCTACTTACACACAAGCAACCTCAGAATAAAATTGTCATTTTAATTTTAAAGATTTGTAGTTGAGTGCAATTTAATTGATAACTGATCTGATAACTGTATCAAATACAATTGATACAATTAAAACGACAAAGTTGTAACCAAAATATAGGGCAGTGGGCTTAAGGGCACTGCAGAAAACAACATATTTACAGTAACACAGAATCCAATTATAGTCTTCACCAGGGAGCCCACACTTCATACACTTGACCCACTGATGCCGAAATACAATAAGAATACGTAAGAAAAGAATAGAATAGAATAGAAATACTTTATTGATCCCAAGCTGGGAAATTGCAGAATCAAGCAGTTGTTCGGTTTCACCAATAACCACGTAAAATAGGTGAGGCTTTATGCATTCTGTCAAAAAACGTATTAACATATGCACATTTCTATGATATGATATATTTAGAACATTAAAATAAAGGACAAACAAAACATACATCCTGTAGGTAAGACATCACCACCAGGCTACATATATCTACTCTTTAGCCTTAGCTTGTCAAATATCGTATTGTTTAGTCCATAAAATATCGTATGATAGTGAAAATGCCTTTTTTACAGTTCTCTAGTTTCTAAGTTGTGTCCAACCAACAGTTCAAGCCCCATATATAAGATTAATTATTTTAATGTATTGAGCTATGATGAATCAGTTATCGATATAGTTGCTGATTCATTTTCTAATGACTAATTGGAATTGCCTTAATTCTAATATTGTTTGTGTTTTACTATGTGGTCTCAGTTTCTAAATTGCACATGATTCTCCTTTTCAAATCAAATCCCCTTTCTTCAGCAACCTACACTCTCTCAACCCCGGCAAATTAAAATGCATAATTCTCTCCCTCTCATACCTTCGTTTCTTCTTTTATTTTTTTATTCCTCTCCCCTACAGTCAAGTGAATTTTCTTGACGTTATCTTTCTCCACCTTCCTCCCACATGCTATGTCACTACCCTTCTTCTGTTTTGTTCATATTCTCCTTTCTGCTTCCCTTCCCATCTTCTCCACCTCTAACACCTCTTGTCATTATGGCCAGCTCCTGCTATGAGAAGCCACATCTTGATCTATTTCTATCTCCTCTCAGACAAGTGTTGAAAATACACCAACTGTTTATGGATGTATCTGTGTGTGTGTGTGTGTGTGTGTGTGTCTGTATGTGTGTGTGCATGTGTGTGTGTGTGTGTGTGTGTGTGTGTGTGTGTGTGTGTGTGTGTGTGTGTGTGTGTGTGTGTGTGGTCTAGGTACATAGAGTTGGGGACATCTGTGTCACCAGCATGCACATTACATTGTCAATATGACAATGTGGTCTTTAAAAATGGTGAGGAAGCTATCGCTGACAAATGCACATTAAGTCACAATGGAGACAAATTATGTCACAACTATCAAATTAAAACCCAACTGTACTAACATATTAACTTTGGTATGATGTTTATACTTCCATATCTTTAGCTAAGTCCTGAACTGTTCCCTGAAGTGTCAATGATAAAGTAATGTAAAGCTTTAATGGTTAGAAGTGAATAACTCCAGTGTTTAGCTCAAGACTTGTTTACCCATTTTTTTCTGTGTCTGTGGGCAGGCGTAGGTCAGCAATGCCAGCTCTCCTATGAAAATAGTTCCTCGGGTATTATGGTTCTATGTTGTTAATGATTATGCGAACTATATTGAGTTTGAGTTAGAGTGACCTATAGCTTTTACAAGTAGCCATCTGAGCAGCTGGAAGCATTTCGTGACTACAAGTATTCTTTAGTCTAATGCAACAACCCTAATGAGTTTGCCTTGAGAAGCCTACAACTTTTGTTTCAACAGTGCAGCTGTTGTCCATCTAAATAACAATTCTTAATAGACAGTATATGTTAGTATACGTTATTATAGCAAAAACAAGCACAGCAGTCATCTTGATTATAAATTAGACTAAGCTATCTCCTAAACTGATCTTACATAGGCATAAGCCCCTTTCACACATGCGTTGCAAACCATGTGAAGACATTACGCTGTATGCGAGAATGCAAATGTCCAAATCACTTTAATCTGACATCAAATGGTTTTTACCCTCCCAGCTCCTGAGTACAAAGTCTGTTGAGTCCGATGTCACATCGTGCAGTGTATTCACAGCAAGCGTGTGGGCATGTTGATGATGTTTTTACAATGCCAGACACCGGAAGAAAACAAAGTAGAAGGGTGATTTACACAAAGATGGCAACGAAAATGTCTAACTTGAGAGACAAGATAATAGAACTTCTGGAGGTTAGGGCTGACACTGAAACCGCCAGACAAATTCAAGAAATGGTAAAACTAAATTATGAACCATCTCCGTCATTTCAGGGCAATCCCTGTCCTGTCCGCCTTCCTCCTGTATGCTCCACAGGCACCACTCCTGGTCTAAATCAAACAGAGTATTTCCAGTAAGTGAGAATGCATCTGACACGGACAGTCTCCTGTTGGGTGCTAAATGTGTGTAGGGGAAACTCTGGACAGTGTCCGGACCTCATTATCCTAACATTGTCAGAGTTCATATGTGAATAGCTCTACTGATTTAAAGCCACTGTCATCAATATTCTTGTATAAACTTTATGTTTAAGTTTAGTTAAATTTGATTTTAGTAACATTTAAGCAATAATCTGTGTGTAAAACATGTTTTGCTGTTGTTTATGAATTTACAACCGTTTTCACATTTTGAAGCCTCTATATGTAGTATACAAATATAAATCTATCTTGAAATAGTCTATAATTCTTAAACACCTGATCTCATTCTGCCAGAAGCTAATCTGTCAATATAAATTTTAATCCCTGATACAATATTTAATACCTGATGTGGTTTACACAATATTGATACTGCAGATAATTAGAAAACACTGAAAGGTAAAAAGCAAGAAAGTATAGCGCTGACATTAAAAATGCTTAAAAACTAGATAATATGTGATGTAAACCATATATCCTGGAACATAGCCCACTACTGATTGATCCTCATAAATCCCAGATAGCTCTTTTTTTCCCGAAAGCTTGTTGAGGTCAACAAGTCCGCTGTGTGTTTGAGTCTGTGGAGGCTATCGCAGTCTCATGTCTTTGCTTTACTCTCTATGGGCTCATCAAACACTTTACTGTAATCCCTGGAGACCTTGATGTATTTAGTGTGTGTGTGTGTGTGTGTGTGTGTGTGTGTGTGTATGTGTGTGTGTGTGTGTGTGTGTGTGTGTGTGTGTGTGTGTGTTTGTGTGTGTGTGATAGTTAATGCAGGACCCCTGTCTGTGCCAGCCAAAAGATAGCATGGTTTTCTTTTTGACCTCTCCTGTACCCTTCCCTCAGGGGCAAACGATCCAATCAGAGTATAAGCCTATTTCCAGACCCTCCCCCTGGGAGTGAGAAAGATCCAATCGGATAAGGGTTCATCTCAGATCAGATCAACAGGGGAGGTGGATAAGGGACCATACAGACACACAACCATCAAAAGAATGACCAAAAAGTGATAGACAAACAGAAAATGTCTACACAAAAAAATGAAACAAATACCCTAAACAGATATTGCTTGTCATATACTGAGTGAATAAACCGCACTCTAAAAAAACACTATAATAAAGGGGGTTCTTAAAGGGGTTTTTCCTTGTGTATGATCAGAAAAGGACAGATGGGGCTCCTGTTTCTCTGCTTCTGACTGCAGCAGAACCCCATCTGTGATAATTCTCAGCAAGTGGTATAGCAAACCCACAAAGATGACGGAACTATGAAAAGCTCACTCTGATTAAAACAAACAAAAAACTAAACACAGCAGTCTTGGCTGGAAAAAACAGGCAGAAGAAGGTAAATATTGTGAGTCCGATGCTTTAATACACCCAGGCTTTGTGTCTTCTCAAGCTGCGTGTGCCCTTGGAAAAAAATATGTATTTGCCTTTACTTCAATCTTCTATTTAACATTTTCTTTGCCTTTTAGATATTTCCTCCTTCCCTGTAAATATCCCTCTGTTCCTCTTGCATACAGCAGGTTGCACTTACAGTATTTGTATGAATTTGTGTGCCCTGTGGTGCAGTTGACACCAATATAACTTTCATCTGTCCGTTCCCTTCTTTTCTCTAATGCAAGAGACTTTAATTCCCTCTTTTGATCACAGTGACACACAAACATGTACATATATCCAAACATCCAATACTGACACTGAAAAGCTCCATTGGTCCTTTAGCACTATAGGGGCCACAGTGATCTATGAAGCATCTCCTTCTATTTAATTTTTTGGTTGACCGAGAGGATGTAATGACTATGCATGCTACAACATGTCTAAGTGATTGTTTTTGTGCATGTCAATATTTGTGTGTGTACACAACAGGCTTAAGTGTGTGTGTGTGTGTGTGTGTGTGTGTGTGTGTGTGTGTGTGTGTGTGTGTGTGTGTGTGTGTGTGTGTGTGTGTGTGTGTGTGTGTGTGTCTGTCTGTCTGTGTGTTTGAGAGAGAGAGAGAGAGAGAGGGAGAGAGAGAGAGAGAGAGAGAAATAAACAGACAGAGAGAGAGAAAGAAACAGACAGAGAGTGTTTTTATATCATCGTCCACAAAGTCTGAATGTAGCTGAAATTTACTTAATTGTCGGCTTCCCCTAGAATTATTTCAGTAAGATGTGGGTGAAGTAGAGAATATGGTTTGTTATTACACATAAGCTTTTGTCTCTATATACCAATAGTAGCACTAGTAAAAATCTGGCTGCCATACATTGAGTTAGTGTGGATTTGCATGCCTGTGCGTGTTTTTCTGCATCGCTAAGGGCAACACATGTCCTTTATCACTGTCAAAATGCCAAATAAGTTATCACCACCTCCCCGCCTGCTGCTGTGACATCTATGCCCACATAAACAGACACACACACACACACACACACACACACACACACACACACACACACACGGTCAGCAGGCAGACAGTATTACTCAGACACAAAATCAGCTGAAATAACACTGTGCACATTTTTGTAAAGGTGAACACAAAGATTTTGGCATTTGAAAGAATTGCATCATTTATTGTAAAATGTGTTTGTTTGTGTTTGTGTGTGTGTGTGTGTGTGTGTGTGTTTGTGTGTGTATGTGTGTGTGTGTGTGTGTGTCTGTGTGTGTGTGTGTTTGTACACTCATCTCTCTGTTTATGTGTGTACTGTGTGCATTAATGCTTTTGGCATTTCTTCACTGGCAGTTAACTATTCTTCGGTATGTAAATTTTCACCTCTGTAACACACAAGCACTCACTCTGCTGTATTGACTGGTGTCTTATTGTACTTAGAAAGCCTAAGGCAGTTGAGTGGGTTGAACTTCGACAAATTCTCTCTGGCAATTTACAATGGTTATTTTGGATAGTGATACAATGAGTTAATTAGCAGTGCCAAATGAAAGGGAATTGTCTTGGGATTAGACGGATTCAAAAAAAGATGTTCTTAAACACATGCAAAATATAAAATGATATATACAATATGAGGGTGATTACAGTTGTTTTGTGTATGTTTTCATAAAGAACCAGAGAAAAGCAAGAACTGTTCTAGTGCAGTAGGTTGCACAACTTCTGATGCAAATTAAAGTAAACTTACAAAAGTTGAAACACAAGGTTCATTTTACAAAACTCTTTTTTATTATTACATTATTATGTATTATATAAAGCAGGTTGAGTTGCTATATAAATACTGCAGTCTTGCCCTTTCCAGGTTTATTTTTCACTTAAAGATTTAACAGACACATACACCCCTTTTAAACATGCACACTAGAAACATCAGTAATGGAGCGTCTTCACTGCTGCGGACTGTCTTACAGAGGATTAATTAAATATTTAACCCTCCCATCTTGCTCTCATACACATTCTCTCTTCTTTCAAACATGCGCTCAGTCAGGTCAAGAAGTGAAGTGAATCAGAGAGTATTCATCGATGAATTCCGCTGGTCCCAGTTATATGGTCACTAAAGTTAAGTAAACGTAAAAATATCTGTAATATGATAATTGCATAGAAATAATGTAATAAGCAAAAGTGACACTGTATGCCTACAGCACGAGGTATCCTGACAACTATACCAGACAAACTGCGACACAAATCAGAGTGATGTCTCCTTCACAAAATGTATTGTTTTTTGTACTGTACATATCCACTGCCTGCAGTCACTGGGGAGAAGATGTTTTTATTTATCTTTTGTCATTTTAATTCATTTTTGGATCGGTGAGAGCAATGACAAGTAAGTTCTACCTTTCAACCTTAGCTTATTTGCCATATCCACAGCATTTCTAAACTTCGAGAAAGAAAATAAAAATGGAAAAATTGAATGTTATAAAACATTGCCAATTAATGTAATCCAGGGTGAATTGTTTTTTTTTATGGTGATCGGGTTGGGATGTAGTTGAGTACTTTGAATAGTTTTAGAAAAACTACCACATTGTAATGCATCTCTAATAAATCTGTATTTTATACAAGAAAGCGCTGTGTGACCTGTCATACAAGTTATCATTGTTTACAGAGAGTCTCCAACTGCACCTTCAAACTCCTGCTAAACCACAGAACTACGTAGAATTACATGGAAGTACTTAACACAAAATAATGATAAATACAGTCAATTTAGATCCATTTAACTTGCTCCAGTACTTCTTTGTCTCTTTCTTACTCTCTTTATTTATCTTGACTATTGCAGGCAAAAGTAGCTGGAGAGAGCAGAACAATCAAAAGGAAAGCAAAAAGTGGGGATATTGACATGTTTTTTAGTAAGAAAAGTGCACAGCAGAGGCATCAATTGGGTATGGCAAGGTATGGCAGCTTCCACCCCTTGGCTCCAGGGGAAAATGTAAATGTTTGTTTTTTTTTAAATCAATTTATGGAATTACTCTGTGTTAATTTGTATTGATTATTCTATTATTTGATATATATTAATTAACTACATCTGAAAATCAGAACAACACAATCGATTTCTCTAGATATGGTCTTTCCCAACACTTCCCCCCTCCATATCTTGAAATGTGGTATCTCCTGACGAGAAGACGTACACCGACTTCTCGAATTGAATCCGAGTCTGAGTCCCCACCAATTTCTCAAATTGAAATAGCTGGATCAGACTTGGAAAGCGGTAAGGAAAGTAAAAGGCACGGGTAAGGGCACGGGTGCCAGTATAACTACAGCAGTAGCAGCCTCTGGGTCAACTGGAGCTGAGAAGAGGGATATTAGTGGATGTAAAACAGACAGACTTAGGCGTCCTCGTTTGACCCACTTCCCAACTAGAAATGGAAGACGCTTTAATGTCAGTGTGTATCACGAATACGACGGGTTGAATATTCTATGCAAGAAGATGCAGTGTATTGCTTTGCATGCCGTCATTTTGGAGGAGCCTCAACTTTAACAGGTGACAGGCATGGACCGGGTGTGTTTATAGTCACTGGATACACATGTTGGAAGAACATGAAAAAAAATCTCCGGGATCATAAAGGGAGCAGTGGACACAAAGGTAGAAAAGAGCCATTGGAACATATCACATGAAGGACCTGACAGCTCAATCCCTGGCCCAGCAAATAATAAAGGAATTATCAAGTTTAGATATTCAGCTGTGTGTTGCGCAATGCTACAATGGTGTTTTGCGGGGTAATGTGCATGGAGTGCAGGCTGTCATACGTGAAAAAGTGCGGCATGCCGCGTATATTCACTGTCATGCACATAGACTGAATCTTGTGTTTGTGAGCTTGATAACTGAAATACCAGAGATCGCAGAGTTTTTTAGTGATGTTCAAACACTATATACTTTTATTGCAAATAGCAATACCAGACACATGCTATTCATTGAGGCTCAAAAGAAGTTAGGGCACAACAAAGTACTGCACTTGGAGCGCACCTGTCCCACTCGGTGGCTGTACTGGTATAGGGCTCTACAGAAGATCAAACTGCACTACAAGGCTATACTAGCTGTGTGAGATGACACTATTGACACTCATGCAGAGGGTTCAACTGAAGCAGCTGGACTTCTTTTGTTGTGCGTCTTCATGTCCTAGAAAATTTTTTGGGTCTCACTTATGGACTGTCTGAACAACTTCAGACAAAAGACATTGCAATCACGATGGCTTCCAATCTCATACGGAGTACTAATGCCCAGCTGGAAAAGATGAGGTCAGGGTTTATTGTCGCATCATCCAGTGGCCAGAGACAAACAGGAGATGACCAAGAAAAAAAACTATACTTTGAAACTCTGGACCGCTTCATCTCTGAGTTAGATCGACGATTTACAGATAATGATGAGCTACTTAATACTATCCAGGGATTTAATTGTTCATCTCCGCATTTCATGGATGTAGTTAAAATGGAACAGTTTGCACAACTGTATGACGAACTGATCGACACCACCCTTCTCAGTTTCCAGTGTCACACAGCAAAAGCTTTCCTTGAACTTGAGATGGAGGAGGAGAAAAACATCATGTTGGCTCCGATACAACTCAACACCATGTCTGTCGCCTTTTCAGAGGTCATAAAACTATTTCAGATTGAAGCAACAATTCCAGTTTCCACTGCATTTAACGAAAGATTCTTCTCTGTTTTAAATCGAGTCAAAACCTACCTCATATGATCAGTCACCATTGTTTTAACACACTTTTAGATGGATAGGAACTTAAAAGACAATTGAAGAGATGAAAATCTTTTGGAGTACATCTGTCAAGATCTGGTTCTGTCAGTACCCTCCTCTCTTCCGTTCTGTGTGAGTTTGTCTCCCTCTGTCTGTGTTTCTCTGCATGTTTCTCTCCCTTGTCTCTGTGTAGGTCCGGTAGGCGTTCCCCCCAAGCTGCAGCCTGTTATGCTGATTACCCCACCACCTTAAATACCTGAAGCTGACAGGCATGCAGCGCCGGACCGTCGTTGTGCATCCCCTTTCTCGTTGTGGTTTTCACGGTCCCCGTAGTAAGTTGATTAATCGTGTTTGTTTTCTGTTTTTCTCCGTAGTTCCCGTGTTCCCGTTTCCCGTCCGTCTCCCTGATCTTCCGTCGTCTTCCTGTTCCTGTTATTCCCGTGTTTGTTTAGTTAGTCTTTGTATTTGTATTCTCTGTAGTGTTTTGCGTTTGTCCGTTCATTATATTAAACGTTTGTTTTGTAACTTTACTTTTTGTCTGTGTCTGCATTGGGTCCACCTTTTGTGTTATACCTGTACCCGTTCATGACAACATCTTTTGTAATATAAACGTGAAAAATATCAAGAAAAAAAAGAGCAGCGTTCAACTCACATTTATTTTCAGTCTGAAAGAGGGTCTTGAAGTCTAATCAGATAACATGTGTTGACCCCGTCATATCAAGTGCACGTGCAGCTTTAACCCATCAGTCTGCAGTCTGATAGAGATGTGAAAATCTCTTTTCCACTTGAGGAATTTTCAATTGACAACTTTACATCTACTTTGCGCCCCACTGATGGAATAAGATTAAAATGTCCATAGAGCAGATCTTGTTTCAGACATCACTTACACATTGTACATGCACAAAGGTTAAAATCCAGCGAACTATTGCAGTTTCTTCTCATTAATCCCAACCCCACAAAACCTTCAATGCCTTTCTTCTCATGTTGCTCTTTAAAAGCTGATCATAGGCTGAATATTTCTCCACTGTTTTTTACAAAAACAAGGCAAATGAAATATTTTTTTAAAGAACTTTGTGTGGTTATTGATTAATAAATTAAGTTTTTTTGACATATTGTCAAAAAAGCCCTTCCACCTTTGAGAATCATTGCTTCATTACACCATTATATTATTGAAAGCTTTCCATCAAGTTTTTAACATCTTCTTTCATCATGAATGCATGTGTTTGATGTGAGTCTTAATGAACTGGAATGTAAATCGTTTTTCCAGTGATGCAAAATCAATGTAATATTAGCCTGAATAAGTGAGCTGTGAAGATTTTGAAACCTTGCACTCAAACATGCACACACACAAACAAACACACACACACACACACACACACACACACACACACACACACACACACACACACACACACACACACACACACACACACACACACACACACACACACACACACACACACCTTTTTCCTTTTCTCCCCATCACTGCGCTCACACAGACAAGCAGAGGGTCCCTGTTCTCCATACATGTACAATTATCAAGCATAGCCTCTGTGATCATGATTAATTCATACACATCTTTGCTGTATGTGTTTCTGGTGCATGTAAATTCTTAGAATGCAAACTAACAAGTCAGGATCAGCCATAATTATTTTCACATTCATGGAGAGGGGGCTCACTTAGTTGTCAAACAAATGGAAACAACATATTTATGCCGTGTAGTGGTATGTATTAGCAAATGAGGCAGATTCACTATAATGGCCAAAACAGCTGATAGCAGAATCTATGATTTAAATATATAGGTCAGATCAGGGCTCATTAGTGGTTCAAACCAAGTGCTGTAACTCTGTGGGGAATAGTAGTAATAGAGTACATGTTTATGGATGAGATTCACTGCATGTGTGTTCCGGGTAGCCGCAGCATGGCAGTGGGCTTGTGTCCAACTGTTCACGAAAATGTGACATTGGTAAATTAATGACGAAGTGATACAGCTGGGGCGGTGGTAAATAAATTAAGCCTCACGAGCGGGCTTCCTTAGAGTATTCAGACTTCAGAAGGAAGGGAAGAAGAAAGGGACAGGGGCAGGGAGGAGCGAAAGCTATTGTGGACTGGAATGCACTGAGATATATGAGCAGAAACAATTCTGAGATTTTCTCCCATTTCTTCCTCTTTTTCATCTCCTTTTTTTTCCCCCTCATCTCTTCTCATCAGCCCCCCTTCTAAATAAATGCTTTTTTGTCTTCCTCAGCCTGGACTTCATGTCTGTCAGTTCTCCTTTGAGAAAGCAAGAGGTGAAAACGGGGGAGAGAGAACAACAACAGAGGGAGATGGAAGATGATGGCTCTCAGAATGTGGACATTTCAATATTAATATGGGATACAATTTCAATAATAGAATTCAACTTCGGGTCTTTCCCTCTCTGCCCCTCTCTCAGGGAGCCTCGCTGTCAGGTTGTGTTTACTCTTGGATGGGTTAAACTGGGGGCTAATCCATCTTGTTCAGAGGACACACAAAAACATCATCATCTGACATCATGTAGCCTTTTGAACACTTAGAAATTCAGATGAAAATGCCTACAGCCTCTTAAGTCGAGGCTCTTTCCTGTGAGAGCTGGTCCTGGCTGTTCTGTCTGCCGAAGGAATGAAAAATCATGGTTGGGTTGTCTACACGGTCAAGGTGACTTCCACTTTCTGAAACACCTTGATGCACAGATATTCTAACCCTACACCACCTCTTCTGAGTAGTTTCAAGATGGTCAGTGTGTTTGAAAAGTGGCTTGACTCATGTGGTGAAACTCTTCATTTACACTTCCTGCTCTCCATATTACTGCATGACAGAATTCCTCTTTTCTTTTCATTGATGTTCCATTCTAGTTTCTCCACTCTTGACACATTCTGTGCAACAAACCTTATCTGCAGGTGCAAGCTGGCACTAATGGACCGAGCTGAGGCTGATCTAAAATAATAAGTTGTGTTGGAGCTGTCACAGTGCTAACCTGTGCCCTATAAGAGTAGGTTGCACACTGGCCAGACATACTCTAGTTTATGCAGGTCTATTATTTATATCACCCTGCCAGCACAGCACATTAGTCCTAGTTGAGTGTAGTTAAGCTAAGTTACCATTGCCTGCTTCTTCCATTGTACTGTGTAGCCCAAGCATCTGAGGCTAAGAATGTTAGCACAAGTCAAAAAAGAGCACTCAATTCACTTAATTCAGTCAGTACAAATTAATGTATTAGCTATATTCTACTTCAAATGCTTGGAACATGAGCTCCAATCCCCTTTTCCTCCAGTTTTAGGTCTAGACTGTCAAACAGAAAGTGGCAGATTCCAACAGATTTTTCTAGAGGGGAGAACTCTGACTGTACCATGTTGAGCAGATTAGAGGGGGTGATTAAATGTTTTCAGGATTGTCTT
The DNA here is from genome assembly GCF_963691815.1 of Echiichthys vipera. Taxonomy (NCBI): domain Eukaryota; kingdom Metazoa; phylum Chordata; class Actinopteri; order Perciformes; family Trachinidae; genus Echiichthys; species Echiichthys vipera. The sequence continues at coordinate 19,645,604 of NC_139827.1, forward strand.
TTTTTAAGTACATTAAGCTAAAATATTTCTACATTCATGTATTTGGTATAATGTGAAGACATTGCACATCTTGTCTCTACATAGACAAATTAACTAAGTTTGGTTTGTCTGTAGGAGGAGCTTCCTGCTTAGATGTCAGGAGAAGAAGCGCCTCAGTTCAGTTTAGTTTCATTCGACGGTATTGCAACTTTTGGATGACGACCGTCATAAAATACATCATAAAAAGTGTTCAAACTGTTCCGAATATAATATTGAAAATAAGGTAGTGTTCCCACTCCCCATTTACAATTTATAATTTAATTTAATTTGGGAAGTTTTTCCAGGATGGAAAGACATTTTTACTAGGACCAAATGAAGAGGCACTTGACCGATGCACTTTATAGTCTGTTTGTTGTGTTCTATTTGAGACAAGCATTACGCTGGTAGACAATACTATACAAGAATATGGACTTGTACATGGTAAATGGACTTGTACTTATATAGTGCCTTTCTAGTCTTCCGACTACTCAAGGCGCTTTCACAGTGTTTGTCACATTCACCCGTTCACACTGACATTCACACTGATGGCAGTGGACATCTACATACCATCTAATCTGATCTAACCATTCACATCACATTTACACACCCATAAGCAGCACAAGGAGCAATTCGGGGTTCAGTGTCTTGCCCAAGGACACTTCGACATGTGGACCGGGGCTGGGGATCGAACCGCCGATCTCTCAAATGGAGGACGACCCACTCTTCGACTGAGTCACAGCCGCCCCGAATACAAAACATATTTTTCTTAAGCTTTATAGTACCAGGAGTTTATTTTTTATGTGTTTCCACTTTGACCTTAACATATTTACATATTTAGTGTACTCCCATCCTCAGTTTGTTTATGGCATTTTATCCATATCTGTTATGATACATTAAAGGAACTTTCTATATACTGGTAGAAATAATTGCATGTTATTTTCTCAGCTCAGTCCTGTCCGGAGGTTAAGTAAAGGGCAACTGTTTGTCATTTGGCTGTAACAGCAACTTTCATAACTTAATCCCATAATCATGAACACCACACCCAACACGCCATGCTGCAAGAAAAAAAAAACACTGCGGTATTACCAATTAATGCCAGTGGCATTATACCAGCTGCCGTGTTGTCCCCTTTCGTCTTTTCATCCCACTTGTCCATTTGCTCCAAAAGCAGGAGCTGTGAATTTCCCTCAAACTGGAGCAGAAAATTCATACTGTCTGCCTTATAGCCCTCATCCCCCCTACTTCACTCACTCTCAAACCTGCGTACACTCTTCCCATGCCCTTGCCCTTTTAGCTGAAAATAGTGTGCAGGCTTTTTTTTTACAGTACATGAGTGTGATGAATTTTGTGTGTGTGTATGGTTATGGATTTAGGAGTGTGTGTGTGCGTGTGTGTGTGCGCGCACGCGTGTGCGTGTGCGTGTGTGTGTGTATAATATAGAGGGAGGAAAATGAGGACATATGGCTGTGAATTCCCTGAGATCCCACCTAAAACACTGCAGTATTCAGCGCATAAATCACCCAGACTGCTGAAACACACAGGATAACTCTACACTTAATGTTCATGCATCTGTTTGCGTGCACGCACGTGAACCTGCAGATGCAGACACACACCTGTGCACAAGCCTGGTAGTATTTCCCTACAAGCACACTTCAGCTGATATGATGATCACACACATTAATTTACATTTACGTGCCTGCACACTTGTAGAGATATTATGCATATGTGTGTGTTCTAACTCACTTGTGATTGCATGTGTGTGTGAGTGCGTGTGTGTGCATGATTTGCATACCAGTGTACCATAATTGGGCTGCTTTACAAGTCCTGGCCTCCAGCTCTGGTCCTCACTATCCCCTTTTTCTCCCTCTGTCCCCTTTTCAGGTTCAGCGCAGGATCTCTAATGCTATCACTCTAACCATATGGTGGACGCATCAGTTAAATTGCTGCTGTTTCAGCGCTGCCTGGCCTGTATACACACACACATACACACACACACACACACACACACACACACACACACACACACACACACACACACACACACACACACACACACACACACACACACACACACACACACACACACACACACACACACTTGTGCATATACTTGCTGGCCTGTGTACAGATCCAAACAAAGCCATATGGCCCTTCTCTTTCTTCATTTACCTCATTTACTGTATGTAACCCGGTTGCAGCTGAAGGACAAGAGGGATGAGCAACACCTGTCTTTGCAGGCTAAATAACACAGAAAGATGGGTGAAGTAAAGTGGTGTACACAGGGCTTTCAGTTCGGTCTCAAGTTTAAATCTGTGCCCTCCTCCTGCTCAAGACATGCCCTCCACCACTTGCTATACACGAAGGACGACTGTATGAGAGTCAATTATACGATTGAATTAAATTCTCAATCTTATCAGGACTGCAGTGCTACAGATGCATTTTTGAAAGTAAGGGCCTTTCCTGTTTGCATCATTTTTACTCATGTGAAAAAGGTCAGAGTGTTGCCCTCAGAGGCCAGAGTTTATCCAAGAAAGGACAGAAGAACATCACATTGAACTGCCTTATCTAAAACCTGTCTTGTGTGTGTGTGTGTGTTTGTGTGTGTGTGTGTGTGCATGCCCGTATGTGTACATGAATGTGTGTCTGTTATGTGGGAACATGACTGTGGATGTTTCCTCTCCTCTTAGCCATTAGAAAGGGCTCATATAACCAGCCTCTGGGCCTCAGAGAGACACACTATAAATACACGCCACTTAAGGGCCTGTGGGGGACTCAGTACACACACATACACACACACCCACCCACCCTACATGCAGTAGTTCCATGACTCCCTATTAAGCCGTCAAATGGATGTTTATGCTTTTGCATTGTAGGAACCGGCCTCAAAACTATATGCTTCAAATGCAGCAAGGTCAAAAAAAAAAAGAACAACTTTATGCTGAGCAACAAATACATTCCCCCCTCCCTGATGGTCCTGTTATTGCTTACCTTACCCATTTCCTACTGTAGCTACTTATGTGTGGCTTTGATTAACTAAATGAATAAAACTTGTCATTCTTACTGGGCTTATGGGAGTGGAAGTTGTCATTTTCAGAGGACAACATTTTTTTTTTTAAATAAGGTTAGTTGTTGCTCTCCTTATATATCCCTATGCAGCTTCAGAACATTCTGCTAGAAAGGAGATACAACTGTGGAACAGATGTCGCTGTTGTCCTTCTGCCCTGTGTGTGTATGTTATGTTTGTTGCTGTGCATGTGGATGTGTGTGACTGTAAAAATTGCCATTAGTATTTTTAGTCTTTTAGCACCTTGTTTTGGCAGCATGTTCACTACTTTTATCTGGTCCCTCAGTAATGGCCCAACACACACACACACACACACACACACACACACACACACACACGCACATGCATACACACACACACACGCACACACACACAAACATCTGCATATACACTTTAAAGTTAAGTCCTTCCTCATGTCAATGGTCTTCAGAGATACAACGTCCTCTCTTCACCTGGCCCCGGGGCATCACAGCCCTATTTCTACTTCGGAATGTCAAGCCTGTTCATTTTTTCTGTCTGCAAATTCAGTTCATCCCAGTAGAGTTTATGTCCGTCTGATAGTCTGCTAGTCTGTTTGTCCATCCCATCAAAGCCCGCTTTTCCTAATAGAAGCGCCATCTGTCTATCTGTCTGTCCGTTCAAACTGTTTGTCCATCTGTTTGTCCACGCATGCTGCATGCCAGTCTCACTTTGCCCTTGCTTTCTGTCTCTCTATCTTTCCTCCCAGTTATCAATCTTGTTGTTAATTTATCAGATAGTCCATCCGCCTGATGGTACGTCATCAATCTGTCCATCTGTTTGTCTGTCTGTGTGTAAGAGGAACCAAATCATTTATTTTGCTTCCCCCATACCAGTAAGCATCATCATTTGTAGGTGCCAATAACACTTTTATTTTATCTGTTTATGCCGTGGAATCACAGTTCATTACACACTGAATGGCTGATATGGTTGGAATGTTTAGATTGTTCTTTAAAATAAAATCCATAAAATGTTATTCCAGATTCATTTATTAGGAAATTAGATTAAGCTATAAAGATCCCCACGGGGTTGTTGGGTAACTGCCGCTTGTTGACAAAATGATCCACAGAATATTAGGCCATATTTTTTATGTAAGAGGGCATTGATAATCCAACTGACTAACTGAATGAACATGAATGCAACTTTTAGAAATTGGGTTTCCTGGTGAAGATTAAGTGAGTGTCAAGAACATGCATCAGGTTCACTATTAGATTTCTCAAATAGATGTTCTGGTGTGAATCACTAGCTGTTAACATAGTGATACACAGGGAAGGACAATATAGAATGCATAGAGATATTTAAAAATATGCATTATTAATAGGGTGATATTATTCATTATACAAATAATGTACAAAAAATTGCTTATTATTGTTTACTGTATGGGCAGAAACAATGTCCATGTAAGTAGATGAATGCAAATGACATAGCCTGGCTGGCACAAACGTGTGTCCCTGGTGAACGCACCAGTGGAGGTTACGTCAGTCCTCAAGGGGACAAAAATAATAGTTAATCAACGCATTTCCATGACCACAGTAGTAAACAAAAATGTTGTCCTTTGAGAAACATGTCCTGCTGCGCAAAAAGGAAATAGAGACAACATAGACGATGGGATGTGTCTCAATGAAGAGTTGATGAAGTGTCATAAATACTGTATGCCAAGCATATGGACCTGTTCAGAGCTTTGCCAGATTGGTCAATCTTGGTTATTTTGAGTGAAGTAAACCCAAAAAGAAAGGGTCCGCTTTCTCTTATTGGTCCATAGCGCGCTAGCGGGACAGCGGCTTGCACTTGCACTTGCATTGCGTTATAATTTTCAGGTTACGCATTCCACATGCAATGACACCTTAACAATATTTATTTTTTTGCTGCTAGGGGTCTTACTTTCAGAACAATGACAGAGCAATGATAACACAGATGTTTTGATGACATTGTGTAGCATGGGATCATGGGAGTTCTTGTGTCCTATCTGATCCGACTCAGTCAGAAAAATGTTAACGGACGATGTATTAAAGTTGTATTTATTCATATCTTGCCATTCTAATGAAATAGCTGCAGTGTTTCCAACAGAATCAGATTCTTTTGGTGGTAGCTGACTGGTTAGCCAGCAGCCAGCTAGCTGTAACTACGCAGATGGATCTGGCCTTAGTTGCTTCCTAACAGTTAAGTGTAAAGGGTGTTGTAGTGTTACTCCAATTGATATATATATAAAAGCTATGGCGCCAATAGAATAAGATGGGAGAAGAGCAGACAGCACCTCTGGAGACAGACTGGATAGCTTTATTAAGCTGTGGGTAGTTGCTCAGATACATCCAGGTGCAAGTCCCAACTTTAGGGGTCTAATCCTAGACCACCTCCCCTAACCGAAGGTAAACGCCACAGCTCTGTCTTGAAGCCCACATTCGCTTCCTCCACGGCAAAATCTACAAGCAGCGGCATGACTGACTGGCAGCTGTGCAGTTGAGAGCTGGTGGCTGCTCCTCTCACCCACTCAGTGATCACACCCCAGAGAAACAGCCACAGCCAGCAAATTCCCCAAGCTATATTAGCAGCTCTCCTCTACTCAAGGAAGACTAGATGATGTCTGCTCAAACATTCAAAAGGCAACATTCATGGATGTGTTCAAGGATGCCCTATTGGGTTGCCTTGATACAGACACTCTTGGCATATTCTCATTCTGTTCTGTTTTTTTTTTAAATCAAGATGATCCACAAAAAGAAACCTTATGTGTTTGTACTCTGAAGCTTAATAAAAACATTTATTGAAGTTGTGTACATAAACATGGATTTAAATTTAAGGAGTAAAGATGAATTGAATACATGATAAGCAGACTCTTGTCAGTATTGTGCAACATAAAGATTACTATTTACTAAACTATGGTGATTACAAAAGCCTTGCCCTATCCACAAACAAATGCATCACTAGTTGAATAAATTGCAAAACATTTTAAAAATATATAGACTTCATTAAAAACTTAAAAACTCTTTAACACAGTGCTTAGTGCCCTTACTCGATGAAAGAAGCTGAAACTCATTTCCCCCAAAAGCTTTAGCTGTTGTTTAGAGATATAATATGTTGTCAGCTGTGTGCATGAATGCAGGTCAGAAATATTAGAGCATAGCAGCAACACAGAGCGAACAGAAACAGTAATAGCCCAGAGCAGTTCATTGAGACGGTGCAGTACAACCAGGCAGCATTAATTCATTCTCCATACCTGCTTACCCACTTTCAGGGTCACATGGGTGCTTGAGCTGATCCTAGGGAAGGCAGAAAAACACCTTTGATGGTTGGCTTATGCACTGCATCCTAATGCATAAGCAGACAAAGAAATTTAAACCTAAGGGCATATTTTGAATCTTTAACTTACCTGACTTTGGTATGGTGGAAGGGAAATCAACACAAACACATGAGGAAACATGCAAACTTCATATTAAAGAAACCAGGACTGAGATTTAAAACTTGTTTCAAGCTGAAATCATCAACATCTGAGCCGCGGAGCGTGGTTACACATTATCCCCTCTTTTAACAAAACTTACGGCTGTGACAAGGAACTGTGTACATGGGAACAGAAGCCTGCAGTGACAGGTACACCTCAGGGTGCACCTCAGGGGTATGACAGAGGTTTAATGTGCTCTGAAACTCCCATCAGCACAGTTTAGAGATGTTGGTAGGGTGAGTTCCTCTTGGTAGATAGACAGCATCCAGTGCCCAGCTTTTACTTTAATACCTCTTCCTGGCTGGCAAAATGGTACATTTGTGTGTGTGTGTGTGTGTGTGTGTGTGTGTGTGTGTGTGTGTGTACACATGCAATAGTGTGTAACTATGCAGGTAAGTGTTAGTGTATTTAATCCTCTGGCATATCCATCCAATTAAACAGATGTTAGAGTTTGAAATCCAACCTGGAATCATTAGCTGTAATTTATCTCACACAACCTGATTTCTCGCAAATACGGATGCACACAGGGTAACACTTTACAGTACAGTGCATAAAAGTGTCATTGCTAAGAAATGAGTAAGGGACAAATCTAGAACGAATGATAATTTGTAAGTAAGTGGTTGCTGAATAGCTCTGAATGTAGGGCTATAATGACGAGTTACAAGAAATACAATAATGTTGAATCATGATGAGTTCATGAATATCTGTCAATTGACATATGGACCACGTTCTCCATTGTTTTGCCCCCTCAAGTCAAGTGATACACTACATTGACTAGTTACTAACTCATCCCTCATTACTTCATGACCTGACCATCGCTTATCGTTTCATTCTGCACTCATTCCTCTGTAACTACTCACAATTTAGTGTAAAGTGTCACAGCGCACAGTTCAAGAGGCGGGGAGCCTGGAGTTGGAAAGAGAATGAATGTGAGTTTTTGAAATTGTGCTCTTTATCTCTCTACCTTTTGTCTCTTGTGTGTGTGTGTGTGTGTGTGTGTGTGTGTGTGTGTGTGTGTGTGTGTGTGTGAGTGTGAGTGTGAGTGTGTCTAAGTGTGCACATTTTATTTTTTGCAAGTGGTGATCCATTACTCTGTCAGCTCTTTCCCATGATGCTTAACAGCAACAGGAACATTGTGTCTGGAGAAAATGACTTCATCCTCCAGAAGACAATACTACCTCATTCCTTTATTTCCCCCATACTGCCTCTCTCTCTTTTGATTCCTCATTCTGGTTCTTATATAATTCTACTGTATAGTGTCTGGTTCTGTATACCTTTCTGGATCACTTCTGCTTTTCCCACTTTCTGTACATTACTCCTTTTTCTATGCTGTTGTTTCTGTCTTTTCCTTTCTGTCGCTTACTGGAATCTCAATTTCCTTGCCGGAGTCATCCCATCTGTCCTGTACAGATGCTGTCCTGATACGTCTCTTGAATAATCGAGCTTTCTGCTTTTACATAACTGTAATGTGACATGCACACTGTATTCTCTGTTTCCTCTCTGAGTGGCCTTTTTTCATCTGTCCCTCTCTCTCGTTTCAATTTTTTTTTTGATATGTTAGAGTGATTAGCATAAGCCCTGTAACTCTACTAGCCCCAAGCCAAATCCTAACATCTGCCTTTTGTCTTTAGTGGTAAAGGTTACAGACAACATTCATTCCTAGGACTCTACAGTAGTCACAGGTATTTATCGACTCCAGCTTTGATCGGCAGTGATGGAAACATGCCCCTTTTCTGGCTCTTTGTTGTTATTGTCACAAATTTTGTCTCCATTCAAGCCGAGCTCGACCATCATTCCAAATTAGTTGGCACTGAGTTTGAAAGAGAGACAGAATAAGGACTGTAACGGATACAATTAAGCACTAGCAATGGTTATTATATGGTTATACCACAGATAAGAGGCGTTCTATATCAACATATTCTCATCAACATTTTCGTATGATATCTTACGAAAAAATTATGATCTATTTAATGCTATGAAACAGGTTCGTATGATATCTTATGAAATATCTAATTAAATGTCTTGAAAGGAGACACCAGAAGAGTTTAGATCAGAAAAAATGTCTTAGTTTGGCTCAGTAATTCCTGGTAACGAACACCACTGGGACATGTGTGGTCATATGGTCCTCAGGATGATAGACCTGTTTTATGGGAACAATTGACCACCCCAGCCCGTCTCCCTACGTGAAGTTAGCAGTCCTTTACTTATACTTTGCATGATTCTTTGCTCCAGTCATAATTTCTACTGTATAGTAATACGGATTACACAAAAATTACTGTGCATTACTTTTTGTTGAAATATGTACAAACAGTGAAGAACAACAGCCTGTCTTTATTGATCCTGTATTTTCTAAATAATGTCATCTCTCTATGGAATTATTTTATTTATTATTTTATTCATAAATAAAAACAGTCAAAAAAAACAAAAACAGTTGGGTTTTCCCAAATTTAAAAATCCTACATCTATGGCTGAATTTTGGTGGACATTCCTTCTTTAGCTGAGTGAATAAATTTATACTTTTTCTCTAAATATCAAATATAACCTAAAAGACTGAGAACTCCATGGATGATATTTCATCATGCAATTACAAAGAACAGAGCAATAATGATTATTATGCAGTAATACCATATCAAAAACACTCTCTATGAATTTTCTTTCATATATAAGCACAGTCTATATGGTATGGTATGCAAAATGTGTGGTTAAAGTGGAATATAATGGGGGGGGGGGGGTCTTGTGGTCATCAATGATTAACATCTCAGCCAATCATATTACTTGTCTTATACCTGTTGAACAATTTTGTAAAACACAGCAAACCATGATGAATATTGGTCACACTGAAATGCATTCGTGTGTGTGCTGCACAGCAATCTGTGGCCAAAACTCCCTCTCCTTGCTGCAACAAAGTTTTTCAGCCTTGATCTAAACCTTGCTTTTTAAATGGAAACATCTATTTTCAATGAAAATATCATGAGGGTAAAATAGCAAACTTTTTAAAAATGTTGCTAAGATAACTGAGGTGTTTCAAATTCCAAATAGCAAGAACATAGATTTCTGGAGGGACTGATTTCTATACTAGAAGCCCTATTACTGTAAGACAATCTACTGTATGGCAATCTAGTTTGTTTAGGTTGTCCGCTTTTGCTACTTAGATGGTGCATATTCTTTGCACAAAGTAAGGTGCCATTGGCAAATGGGTTGTATTTAGTCTCTTCATTAGTCACAGGTATGTTTTTGGCATAGCACAAATGGTGGAGGAGGAGGATGACAAGGAGGAGGAAGTCCACCTACACGTATCATCCACCCGCCACCCCTGAAATGACTTCCATTCCCCCTGTAGGCTGTTGCTTTTTAAATGATTTATTATACTGATATATGAGTTTTTTCTTTAGTGATTAACTTAATGATCAGAGGCTGCTTCCAGTAATTGTAAATGTTTTCATGCACACAGTAATGACTTTGCAGCAAAAATCATGGGACATTTAAGCAGCAAAACTAAACTGTGTAGTTTTAAACTTGTTAGAGGAAACAGAACTAAACTTTTAGCTGCTGAAATTTGTGCGTAAATACGCACAGAGGCACGAATATAACTACAGCGTGTAAATAACTAATCGTACTATGACTAAGGCCTCCTGTAAATAGCAGAAAAGCACTGACTTTAGAGCAGGTTTTTTACTCTGACCACACCTCATTTTAAGACCAACACTAACACAATATGGGCACTGGGCATGAAAATGACAACTGCATCAGTGATAGAGCCCTAAATGCATTGGTAAGTCAGACCAACACAATAAGTATACCAAATAAGAAACATTTAGAATTATTTTCTTTCATAATCTTTCTATAATATTCTTGTTTAAGTGTATACAATAGAAAAAATAGTTAAGCAATCATTACTAAATGTTTATTTTGTGGTTATTGAAACTTACATTTAGTCTAATAACAAGTATAAGGGTGAACTTGTCCGGATATGGAGACAAATGCTTGGAAATTGGGACCGTCCCATTTTAATTGGGACATCTAATTTTTGGTGTCCCAAATCTGGGCTTCCCATGGGAGACAGATATGTGATCTACATTTCTTAGTCTTGTAAAAAGTATTGCTGCTGTCTTGTAAATTAGCTATATGACAGCAAGCTTTACAGCTACGGCAAGAAAATGAGGAACTACAGTCATCATCAAAAGAAATAAAAGCTTTGATATAGTTCTCAATTGATAAAAAAGGAGTTAACAATCCTTAGTGCTTGACTTTTAAACATAAACTACAGTAAAAAATAGCATTGTGTCAATCTATTTTAAATGTTTCATTGTGAACCCTTTACAAAGATATCACAACATTGCATTGTCATGCTTCTTTCCCATATAAAAAAATAAATGAAATTTGAAAAAAAGGAAAAATATTTGAATACACCATTATAGAATAGACAAAAAATATACAATGCCCACTTCTGTATGACGCAAGCCTTGATGCAGAGTTATTGTGCTGTGATTGGTGGATTGCTGTGACAAGAGTGGCTGTCTAGTTGCCGGCTACACAGTTAGCTAGCTTGCTAGCTTGCTACTTCCACCACAGACTGTGAATATATATATATATATATATATATATATATGTATATGGAATAGAATTGGCTATAATCTGCTAAACAATGATAAGAGACACCATCATTATGGTATTGTGTGGTATTGTTTAAAGAAAAAAGAGTCAGATACAAAATGCTACCTCTTGTCTCACTGTTCTAGTGTACACATGTTTGGGTGTTCTATTGTTCAAGAAGTATGCTGGGCAATCATGCAAGTGAAATTAGCTTCAATAGGGTTTTGATTGCACTCTTGTTGTCATGTGCTTGAATAGTGAACTAGAGGGGAGAGACATGTATTCACCAATGTCCTGTAAACATTGTCTGCTAAAATAGAGGAGTTATTCCTTTATTCTCTATTGCTATTACGGGTATAATTGTTCTTTGTTGTCTGTATATGGCTCTATTATGAATTACTGATTATGATTGAATCCTGTTTTTGCATGCAAGCAGGAGCACCAAATTATCTGGCAGTGCCTTGAGAATAGATGCCGTCTTTGGGGGCATTTGTCACCATGACTTAATTCACAAAAAAATAACAACGCCTTTCCTTGTGATGACTCATTTACATGCAACTCATTGTTTTTCATTTGGCTGCCTTCCATCCCACTGATAGGAAAGTGCATATCTTTCATGTAAATACCAATATGTCAGCAGAGACAGAAATGATGGACTGAAGTCTGAAGAGTTTCTGCTATCTGTTGAAGGTTTTGAGTATGTGATTGATACATAAATAGATTGTGACTTGTAATTACCGTGCTTACATTGAATGAAATGAGTATGAATGAAATAGACTTTCATTAATGGATTAGAGCTTTCACCTACTCAAATATCTTTGGAGAAGCTAATTATAATATACATTACAATTATTACAACAGTTAAATCGTTATTTTTTCATATCAACCTTAAGAGTCATTACAGTCAGACTGGAGCCTCATTTATTTTTGCATTATTTCATTACAGCAGAATTTTTTTTCTCTTTATCTTCTGCTACTCAAAACAGAACAAAAATCAGCATTGATTTGCAGTGAATGGGTCGAATAACACATGTTCATGGTTCATTTGAATCTTTTGAAATTGTATATTTTGTTCCTGTTCCAAAAAACAGGGATTTTCTTAGTTTGTGGTTTTGTGTATGTGCAACAGTCTATTCTCTCTACAATATTTTCCCACACGATGACATCCCATTCAAATTCACTCATTGTCTATCTTTCTCTCTCTCTCTCTCTCTCTCTCTCTCTCTCTCTCTCTCTCTCTCTCTCTCTCTCTCTCTCTCTCTCTCTCTCTCTCTCTCTCTCTCTCTCTCTCTACTGCCTGTGGATGACTGGGTGGCAACTGGGTTGGTGAGCTCTAACTATTACTTCCTTGTTATCTCTCTGTCTTTTCCCTTTATACTTCCTGTCATGAGCTGAAACCTCAGGGTAAATATATTTTACTTGGCACAATGTCAAGATGTTTATTCGAAAAGAAGAGAATGTATGTGTGTATTTGTGGATGTGTTTAGATTCATCCTCCACTAATGTCATGTTACAATTTGTATTTTAGGTACTACTTCATTTTGAGCTCCCTATTTCAATTAACAAATTAAATGATCTGTGTAAATAAACCAGTATTCACCCTGAATACTCTGAAACTGAAAGTCTGCTCTGAGTTGTGAGCATTTTTGGGGAATGACGCAGTAATGGCAATTTACAATAAATAAATAAAAAAGACATGGTATCTTACCATTTACAACATTGGGCCTTTGAAACATACAGAAACGGGTGATAAAATAATAATATAACTTAAAGTGAAATTCCCTGGTAAAATCATCCCAGGGTCTTTTTAGGCAAATTGGGTCATCAAATAAGCCATTGAGACAATTTCTTTTGTGTATGAACTATTAACGTAGATTTTCCTGGAGAGTCGCTTACAACCTGCCTAACACGGATGAGCTGGGGGCGGTGAGTTGGACACATTAAAACTTCTTTTTTAACCACTAATACTGCTCCAAATAACACCAAACCTCTGCAGTAGCATGATAAGAGTCCCTACACATTAACCCAAGCACCAACAATGTAGTATGCAGTGGTGGACCCTCAAGGCCAGCAAGGCCTTCTCTGCTGGCCTAAACATAATCAGGAATATATTTTTTTGATATATATATTCTTTCCACAAATATGTATTAAATTGTTCCCCATAGTCTATAAACTTAATTTCATAGCTTTCCTTAGTTGGTTGCTCTGCTTCCAGCCCCGGGTCGAGTTCTGGGGGGGCTGGCGTTTATGTTAGAGTTTTTATTCAATCATTATTCAGCTATTATGTGTTGCCAGGGTCCCAAATCTGCCCTTAGGCCTGCAGAAGCAAGAGTGCAGGCGCATGGTAGCTTAAAGTCAATGATAACGGACCTGCGGCATTAACCAATCAGCGTCAAGTTGGGTTCACTGGCGCGTGCTAGCAGGCCTACAGCGTCATCGCGTGCACATCTTTTGATTGGATACGCGCTAGAGAGCGGCAGAGCTATGCAGAGCTATGCAAAGCAGACCGGAGCGGACAGTGTGATAACCGGGAAATAAGGACATTTCTAATTTGTGTAGCACGACAATTTGTTTTACTTTATTTAACCCACAATGGCTGAAGGAGGCGAAGATAACGATTTGATCGCAGATTTAATTACAACGCCATTCTCTAGAAAAACTTTTCAAGATAAGCTAGACACTGTAAAGAGAGGCCGTCCGACCCCGACGCTAGCATGCCTGACTCAGCATTATTCAAACACACTTGATCTGAGTGAGTACAAAGCATTTTATGTTTTATTAGATTTGTATGCATTTTCCCCATTTTATTTAGTAATGTTAAATATATATCAACAACCTCAATTCTGTAAATTCTTTATTTTTTAATGAATAGTGTCTGTGTGTGCGTCAAACGTGTTTCTATGACTGCTAGTTTGTGTGTGATGATGCGCTGTTTGGAGAACAGACTTGTTAAAGCTCATCGCTGTAGTGTTGGTGGACTTAATACAACTTTGTATTATAACTTAAAAGCCTTTTTTTTTTCTGAAATGATGCCTTTGTGTGATATATAATGGCGCGTGAGCCCGTGGTGGAATAAATGGAGCAAATGAACGCGACAGTATAGCTTATAGTTGAGTTATTTTTGTATTTGAGTTGGGGACTTTTGCAGCTTTCTTTATTTAGTTAAGTTAATATTATTGTTAAAAAATATATTAATTAATGTTTCTGTGACGCTGCTTCGGCTGCAACTTGATTGGTTGGTTGATTGAATTGATTTGACAGTGCGCTCTGCGCTGTTTGGTGAACAAACTTGTTAAAGCTCATACTGTTGGTTGAGTGAATAAAACTCAGTAGAGTAATATAACTCTGTTGTACTTGACTATATGTTAAGGTGATGCAACGCCCAGTTGTACTGCGTTTTGGTCTAAATGCATAATGTGTAGAGCCATGGCATCATAATTATGGTTTTAAGAGGTGGATTAAGTCTGGTAGGGCATCGCTGCAGGCGCAGGTCTGAAATGCACGGCCCGTCACTGGTAGTATGTGAACACGGAGTGTATTAAAAGAGTGGTTTGAAAGACTTACCTACTGGCCCCAGTACAAGCTGCTCCATTCAAGTCGATTACCAACTGCAATCCAAACGGAAGGAGCCCATTAATGATTTATTCCAGCAAAACACGTAAACGTTGTGGTTTTGTGGCAGTTTGGTGAAACGTCCCACACAGTATTCCCTGCATCACCGAAACATTACGCAGATCTCGGGGGTCAGGGAGCAGGGGTCAGGGGGCGTGTGTTGTCAGAAGACGCACAGTGAGTCCTGGCACAGGTAAAGTCGACTAGCCTGCAACTTGAGGAAGCAGCCGAGGCAGGCTGTTAGCCACTCTTTGGAAAATCTAAGTTAATAGTTCATACACGGAAACAAATGGTCTCTATGGCTTATTTGATGACCCAATTTGCCTTAAAAGATCCTGGGATGATTTTACACCGGAATTTCACTTTAAGGTATACTTATGAGCTTTAACCCATTTCTTTCAAAACTTCAAAAACAACTGTTTCCTAGGTCAAGAATACAAAACATTCACACTCAAAACTTAACTCACTTAATTATATCTAATTAATTCTATTTAAAACACTGTACAATTACCATAAACAAATTAATATAAATATATATCACTTGAATTGATTATTAATAGCCTTAATTTTTTGTCAATATGAAGTAACTGATGGCAAGTTTGATCGTGTGTATCATACTTGCTTCTCTGCATGTGAGAGACACAGCTGCAAATCCAGGACCTACTGCTCTCTAAACAAAAATGCTAACATGGCACCAAGAGGGTGTCTCTTTTGGCAAACCATGAACGGATCCTTTCCAGCACTGCTACACTATCACCACAAAACAGAAGAGTGTCCCACTGCCAAATGTCACCCATAAGCCCACATGTCTTGGAATAACAAACCTCTTTAAGGGCCATAACCACACCATCCATACAGTTAGGTATAGTACATCACCAAGATGAAC
Organism: Echiichthys vipera; assembly: GCF_963691815.1. Lineage (NCBI taxonomy): Eukaryota > Metazoa > Chordata > Actinopteri > Perciformes > Trachinidae > Echiichthys > Echiichthys vipera. The sequence goes on from NC_139827.1 coordinate 19,661,228, forward strand.
AGTGACCGTGTGGGGGAATTAATTAGGCAGCATCAGTAATAATGAAGCAAATATCCATCAGAAACTGCCTGAATTAAACCAACCTGAGTTTTATGGAGCAGTTATGGGGTATTGGGTGAGAAATGCATTGCAATTTTTCTGCTCCTTTATAATCTTTCTGTCTTTAGGCATGACTAATATTACACTGCCATGTAAGCTAAGTGACAAAACCAGCAGGTGTGACGGCAAGGCAGACTCAAGGTCTGACTCAGTGTCATGGCAACAAGTACACACAGTATCTCTAAATCTACAAATATGGTTTCTACAATACTTTGTGTAATGTGTGCACATTTTATCATTCCATTTGTGGACAGGGTGAATTGTGAGTACTTGTATTTTGGGTATCTCGTATCTGTGCACTTGTGTCATAGTTTTAAATTTGATTCCTGGCAAGCATGGTTAAATTCCCTTGTGTTCTCATGCTCGTCTTGGTATTGGATAACAAAACATTTTCCAGAATTTTCGGTGAAATGCCTGGATTTCTGTCTCCAACCAAAGGGTGAAAATCTTTAACAGATTAATGTTGTTTTAGTGATTTATTCGTCATTCGTGCCTCCGTCTTTTTTATTTACTGGCTCTTTCCTTCATTACAGCTATAGTTAATTCAATGCAGCTATGATGCATTTATCTACATAGAAAGACTCTAAAACCAATGGTGAAATTTATTTGTATACCCTTACAAAACATATAAACAGCTAATCTACAAAATGATTTATATGTGTTGGCATCTGACTGCTTGGTAGGCATTTATATCATGTGTATTTCAACAGTTGTGTTGATATGAGAGAGAGAGAGAGAGAGAGAGAGAGAGAGAGAGAGAGAGAGAGAGAGAGAGAGAGAGAGAGAGAGAGAGAGTTTTGGGGCAATGCAGGGAACACTGTTTCCATTAATGTCTGTACTAAGATGCAACTCAGCTTTTTGAATTATGCAAATGAGGTGCTGTAAATTCATGACAGAATCAATGGCTTTCATTTTTATCAAATCAATCAGTCCACAAACTCCACACTACAGCAGGACACACAGACAGACATGCACACATGCAGAAAAAAAATGTGCACACTGAAACACACACACACACACACACACACACACACACACACACACACACACACACACACATATTCTGCAAGGCCTTGTATTAATTCTGCCTGGACAGGCTGTAGAATAATGAGTTTTGGAATGATGTGTATACAGTCATAAATATAATTTTTGCTTTTAACCATCAACTGATTTGTGTGTGTGTGTGTGTGTGTGTGTGTGTGTGTGTGTGTGTGTGTGTGTGTGTGTGTGTGTGTGTGTGTGTGTGTGTGTGTGTGTGTGTGTGTGTGTGAGAGAGAGAGAGAGAGAGAGAGAGAGAGAGAGAAAGAGAGAGAGAGAGAAAGAGAGAGCAGTAGAGGGGCCTTTGTGATGAGTCAACTATTGGGAAATTACCAAATGGATCCCAGCCTGATATGTAAGTGATGGAAGATGAAGAGTTTGGGCATTTTCTTCCATATAAACTCATTCTTATACTCATACTATACACACTATAAAATGCCTGCTGTTTCCAGCATAGTGTCATACGGTATAATGTTTGTGATTTGTTAATTCCTGTAAACAAAGTGTGTTGCAAAAACCATTACAGAGGAAACTCAATAAAACATAGAAGTAACAGCATTGTAGCTACCACATGAACACACAAGTTCTGGAGAGAGTTATTTACTATTAACAATGACTCTTATTGGTGGAGTGTTTGGGTTTACCTCTGGCTGCCATCTCATTTCCTGCAGAAGACAGGTAATTTAAGCAAAGAGTAAGCAAGTGTATACAGAGCTGGAGAGGGATTAAAGAGCCGAGGTAAGGGTTAAGACACGTCATTGTCCCAACATGCCCCACATAAGACTTTTTTAGATGTTATTTACCTAATGGAATGACCTTGTAATTTATTCAGAATGAACATGAACCTTGTTCATGTTTAGCAGGTTAACGATTCTTTAAAATAGGGAGCTGTTCAGTTATTGTTATATCAGCCTAAGACAAGCATGTTTATACTTAGGCCTATCACCTGCTGGCTTGATTAAAATTAAGTCAAATAGTACATTGTTGTGTCACAGTAACCTCAAGTGGATATTACAAACTGAAATGAAATGCAGCATGTGACTGTAAACTTAGTATCAATGTTTAGTATTTTGTAAAAAAAATCCTTTCTTTCTCTCTGAGCACATTTATGATCTGGCATAGTGTTTATAATAATGCTTATATTGTCAGACAAATGACTGTGTAACATAAGGGTTGATAGTGATAGTGACATCTATAGTGCATTATGAGAATTATAATGCATTCATAATGCTTTATGACTATATTCATAAACACATTATGCCTCCTAATCAACTGGCAACCTCCAGGTCTGAGAAATGATACAGCCCTGCATAAAAAGCGATTTTGTCTCTATAGCTAAAATCCCAATTTTTAAATTTTCTATTATTTATATGTTTAATTTATACTGTATTAGGACATAAAGTTCTCAATAATTAAGGGTGTAGCTGCTCTGGGTGGCAGGTGGCTGCCATCTCAAGAGACGTTAGCCGCTAGCTGTCTGTCTCTGTGACTGTCACAACACCTCAGTTTCCAGCTGTGTTTGTGCCATTGGTGCATGCATGGATACTAAACTGAATCAATGGACACGTGTTGGTGCCTTTAGGGGAATTATTCATGCAAATATCAGACTAATAATATGGCTCACTGTGCGTTTAATTGGACTAAAGGACCATTCAATGCGCTCCAGTTTTTCCATTGAGTGAAATTCCAGTAATATTTTATAGCATTTGTTGGCATTATTATTTCTCAACAGTCACCATAATAATGTTGCACAGTGATCAGCGTTGCATATTCATTTCAGTCCCCCACAGACTTTAAAGATGTGCATTTTTTTGCCGGAGGCGTGGGGTTTTATAATCTAAAGATTGTTATCGTTATCTAATTGCGGATGCGTTAGTGTAATCTAAATTCAGGTTAATTGATGTGCTTCAAATTGTTCGTTTGACTTGTGTTAAGTGCAGTTTTTCCCATAAAAAAATGACTCTATTTCTGTGACTAAGTTAGCTTTAGTCGAAGCCCAATTTCAGACAATGCAAACGGTGCTGCAGATACCGCACTGCCCTCACCGCCCACTGTTGTTGGCCTCCAACGTGCTGTGGCCCCTCGTGCTGCAGTTTTCGCTGCCTGAATTTAAGTTGATACAGCCACTGGCTGTAACTTGTCTGTAGGCTGTCGCCCTTAGCTTTACCCTCTGGCAAAGTAGTCTTGCTCTCATGTTAACCTAGCTAATTAGCTTAGTAGCTTTAAGTCAGCCTCTTTGTCAATTTTTGGTTTAGCCAGGGGCAGGTGGAGTCATGACGCTGCCAAGATGGTGACGCTTGGAGCCACCGTGAGCCGACCACTTTGAGCTTAATTTCATTTCGGCTCTTCAGAAAACTATTGATGACGTCACAGAGACTTCAGCCATTGTTTATACAGTCTTTGCTTGTAATGCAATTGATCATCAGTCATAACACATTATACATACGTATATGATGGGGCTTATCATACATACTGCATACATCTATAATAATGCATGCTTCATCATAATGTTGGTGGTAGTGGTAAGTGTAATGCATTTTAATGCATTTAAAACAATCTATGCAGCCTAATAAGTGATTAAGATGTAAGATGCCAAAATGCAGAGAATCACACAAATATAGCAATATAGCAGACGATGAGTCCATAGGTAGTCATAATGTATTACAAGCACATAAGCATCAGTCAACCTCTAGTTTATAACTAGTCAAAAGCATCCATAAGACGCTTAAAATTATAATTCATTATAAGTCGCATTTATATTATTTTATGACAGGTGATATAGTGCATCAGAAGGCATTATGTGTTTTTATGAGTATAGTGATGGGGCATTATGAATGCATTTCAAGTCATTCTGAATGCCCTCACAGTGAACTATAAAAATAGTGCAAATATAAATGCAGCTTTCTTGGATTTTTTTCTTTTTCTTTTGGCCTCTACACCTATCCCATGGATTTGTCTTTGGATAAACAACCTCCAGTTAGGACTTCCCTTGTGATTTTTTTTCACAGTAACCAGAGAGAACTTTGAAGAGAAAAGGGGACTTATAATCTAACACTCAGCTTATACTCTTATTTTAAAAGCAAACTACAAAAATCTGCCATGTCAAATCATCCAGTTCTACTAACGGTGCACTTCCTGTTTGGGCATATGACAAGCATCTGTCTACTTCACTTTGTCTGCCTCATGTGTGCAACCATGTCCCTGTCTTCTCCCTAGTCACATGAATATCACATTCCCATTTCCGTCCTTTATCAAATAAAGTCCAGTGAGCACAACCTTGATCCGACATTAAAGGGTGACTACCCTTGCTTCTCTCATTCTGTTACACAGGCATTGCATGTTACCGTACTTAACCTAATATTATCAAACTTTATGTTAAATGTTTGAACTTGAATCTACATTATTTTTAAGATTCGGTGACATTCAGATCCTATCTGTCAGCGCAGTAGAAAAAAAAAAGTCCAACCAGGATCAAGTTTATCTGCAATGCGACACCATTCCGCAAGGCGTTGCATTGGCCTATGAAACAGATGTAAATGCGCATTTCTTGTGAATTAATTTGTAAAGAGAATGACCTATTTCTACTAGGGGTGGAACGGTTCACAAAATCCACTGTTCGGTTCATATCACGGAAATTGTCAGCACAAATATAAATATGAAGTGTCACAGCAAAGGGTCTGAATACTTGTGGCCATTTGATACTTCAGTTTTAGTTTTTTAATACATTTGCAAAAAATTCTACAATTCTGCGTTTTTCTTTCAAAATGGAGTGCTGTGTGTACATTAATGAGGAAAAAACAACTAAAACGATTTTAGCAAATGGCTGCAAATTAACAAAGAGTGAGAGGAGTCTGAATACTTTCCGTACCCACAATATATTAGGAAAGATACAGTAGAAATAAGGTAGCTTCTGCATTATTCATTAACAAACATTATTAGTTTATATATGTTCATTTTACATATGATGATTATGTGTTTGCCTCTTACAGTGCTGAATGTATTCATTCTGCATACTGTAGGTCAACAGATGTAAATTTTACTGCAATGTAAAACAAAGAGCTTTCAACCAGAAATCATGGTCATCCTCAGTGGACTGCTCACCTGTCGTGAAGTGCTTAAAAAACAACAAAGTTAATCCTAGTGTTTACAATATTCTCGTTGTTATGTTCTTTGTTGGTTTGTTTTTCCCTTCCCAAAGTCAAGAATTCATTAAATAATCAAGAAATATCCATACATGCTACATGGTACTATTTGTATGTACGTATACCGTATGTGAGCGCATGTGTGTGTGTGTGTGTGAGTGCGGTTGCTTAAGTGGGCGGGCATGGGGGGTTGCTTTCCCTTGCTCAGCGTATACAAGTGCTTATGTTTCTGCAAGTGTGTGTGTGAGAGAAACAACGTGCTGTTGGGGTGCAATCATTTCCTGTCTCCTGGTTTAGAAAAAAGATGTTGGCATGACAACATGACACTTGGGAAGGGTTGGAGGGTAGACATGGAGGGAAAAGAGGAAAACAGTTCTCTCTCTAACTCCCATAAATAGACTACTGGAGATTTTATGCCAGCTTTCAGAGGAAACATCATGCCTGGGTTAGGTTAATGTATACTTCAGATCTCAACTTGAAAATCAAGCTAAAAATATCTATTAAATAAAGAAAAAATAGAGATGTTAGATATTTTAGAATGTATGTTTCAATAAACACCTAAAACAGCATAATACCTAAAATAAAATAAACTATAATAGTGTATATATTTCAAACAGCACACTGTCCTCACTCAAGGGAGTCCCAAATTTCCTCGCTGAGGATCAATATAGGTGTACCTTATCTAATACATTGTCTTCTCATCTCATCTGTGAGAGGCTAAGCCAAGATCAGCAGTCATTATGAGACATTAAAGTCATCCAATCCTGCTGGCATATTGATCCCGTCTATCTGTCATGCACTCATATTATATTCATGAAGAGGCACAAACTGCATTCCCCTATAACCACAGATATCAGCACACGCTGAAACACTTTGGTGTGACTTTACTGGCATTTCTTAGCACTTTTCTGAAACATTTGTAAAATTAGCTAAAACACTGCCTATTGTAACAAGCTACATAAATGTTTCACATTGTAAAATATCTAAAATTAAAAGCAAGGAAAACCACATGTTTCATTGTCTGTTAAACCTGACAGTCACCCAGGGATAATGGTAGAAGGCAAATGTTGTCATATATGATACATCATGCCTCTGTTTGAAGTTCTGTATAAAGGCATCTTCTAAAACAATCATACAAAAATAAGGAGATAAAATAGTAAATGCAAAGGAACACAGTACAAAAGATGGGAGGAGGAAAAAACTGGGGATGTTATCACCTGAATTATTAATCAAGATAATTCAACTCCCAATGACAAGAATATCTATCTCTGCACCGCATTGAACACACAGTTGTGCACATCCACAAATACACAAGTGTACACGCACACACACACACACACACACACACACACACACACACACACACACACACACACACACACACACACACACACACACACACACACACACACACACACACACACACACACACACACACACACACACACACACACACACACACACACACACACACACAGATATACACAGATTTGTTCTCACATATTCACAAGACACTTTATCTTGCCTACTCGACAGTTATCTCTTTAAAATGGGTCAAGACAAAATGAAAATCGAGAAACTTCTCATTGCGTGAAAGAGATAGACAAGGAGAGAGGCAGATACACAGGGGAAAGAAGAGAGATAGGTCGGGGCTGGAGGGAGGGAGGGTTTTTTGATAAGAAAAGTTCCCTTCAAAACTCTCAAGATTGCAAAAGGAAGTCACCTCATGTTTGCATATTTGTTTTTTTTGTTTTTTTTACACATTGTGCAGGTGTGGGCGGCTCTATGTTTGTGGGTACAATCTTGTGTGTGCTTTGCAGGGAGACAATGAACTCTTCCCAAAATGCACAAATAAGAAAGTGACACACTGAAACTGTTGTTTTCTGCATTGACTTCTTCTTCCTGTCTGTTACCAAGACAACCAACATATAACACTAATGTTTTGTCCAGCTCCAATTTGCCTCTGGCTTCGTTTTCTTCTAGGTCAAAAGGTCTGTGAGCATCCAGTATGAAATAATTATATGGCTAATGATTCGGCAACATTTTAAAATCCTAATGTTTTTTTGCCTCATAGGGGTGGCAAAGAAAGCAAGAGCTAGCCAGTACGACCCCCGTACGCTCCCTCGTGCCAAGTGTACAATACATACAAAATCAGTGCAAAACTTAATGCCTTTTAATGATATAATCTTTATTAATAAGAACAAACAACATCTGTGAAATGGATGAAAATAATCCACACACGAGATACTACTCCCAAAGCCTTTTCTCAGACATCATCTGCGTCGTCAGTACCTGATGAGCTGCTGGTTGATGGCCCGGTGGTGTGCTGGTTGCTGCTTTGGTTGCTGCTTTGGTTTCTGCTGATGCCCCTGTGCCTCCCTCTTTATTTTTATTTTTTTTACAAATTTCAGGATTGACCCTGTAAATTCAGGAAACACAGACAAAAAATCAAACATAGACAGGATTTAGGAGATGTTTTGGTCTTAGTAGTACACTACAGAATGAAAATTTAATAGAAAATAGTACTACTTACTATCTGTAATTGTAATTCTTACATCATTATTCTATGCACAACCCCCCCAAAAAAACACCCTTATTTACCTTCTACTCCCAGAGCCCTTCCTGTTTGCTCCTAATGTCAGTTACTGCTCATGAACTCCGAACAAGCTATGAACTAACCAGAGCTGATCAAATATGAATAAATATTCTGTTACTGTGTTGCCTAATCTGTTGCATAATTCAGGAAGCACCACCGACCGACCGACCGACCAGCCGGACAAACATTCTCATTGTTCTCTTGGTTGATGGTTGGGCGCAGTGGAATCTAGCAGATGCCATCAGGAGCAGACAGGGAGCAGCAGGTGGAGATGGAGCAACATGACTTTTTCAAAGATTGTGCTGTCAAACATATTTTACAGAAAATTACAGACTTCAGCTTTAATGACAAGCTGATAACCCTTTTGTATGTCAACACAGCTATTAACATCTATCATGGCGTCACACAAACAATGACTAGTGTACCAACTACCATATGTGTTGCACTTCTGCTCCTTTTCAGTACTTTTTCCTCCCCTATACCCATTATAATATTGATGATAATTCAGTTTAAACGTAATCAGGCTGAAATACACAATGAGAACTGACAAACCATGACAATTTATCAAAATTTGGCTGGGTTAAACTTTAAAACACAAACTTCTGTACACTTTATCAAAGCTACAATTTAATCAAATCAGCCTTTTAGCTTGTATCACAACATACCGGATGAAGGTCATTTAGGACCAAGAGCATAAAAATATTGCTTTGATAAAGTGCATGAAAGCTCTGTCTTTCATAAAGTCTGTCCTTCAGCATGCTTTTCGAGTCTTTCTGTGTCTGCTTGGATTCTCTATAGAAGGCTATTTTTACCACTGCCTATGTGTGCAATGTGTCTAGTGTGTCATATGAGGGTGTATAAGGCGTATAAGGATATACGTAGGATATAGCTGCACCTATGGTAGTTTATCATCACCCTGTCAGGTCTGACTGCTGGCTAAAGGATAGTAGTGATGGACAGGAACACAAGCACAGATTGTCAGCGATTTTAAACTAATCCTACAGCAGGATATCTATGTACTGTATGCCTGTAACTATAAATAAGCTACAGTACGAGGAACTGACTTTCATAATTTAACAGCTTTTGACACCATTTTGTATTTTTTGTGCTACTTCCGTTCTGCTTTTAACTTTTGCTGTCTTTCACGCCTCATGGAATGTAAAGAATATTCAGGTTAAGTGCACACACAAATATACTGTTGATACTCCACATCAACTCTTGAATTCACATCAATTTGGTACAAAAACACATATGAGCAAACCTTGGTGAGTTGCTTCACGTCTTCTTTGATTTTGTCTTCAGTTCTCTTGTCCTATAGGTTTCGGGTTATGTGGGTTTTTTTCTGCCAGCTATGTAGAGTTGTGTTCGAACATCTCTGATTGGCCAGCTGCACAGAGGTCAGAAACAGAGGTGGGTTACATATACTCCATTACATGTACTCAAGTAACTTTTTTGAGTAAATTGTACTTGCGTAAGCATACTTTTTTCTCTTACTTGAGTTTATTTTTTGAGGAAAAAGCAGAGACGAGATCCTCAGCCCACCGAACTGCAACCCCTCCCCACCACGACTACGCCTCGATATCCTGTCCATGAAAATCAGAAACAGGATTGGTGACAAAGCGCACCCCTGGCGGAGGCCAACCCCCACCGGGAACGAATCTGACTTACTGCCGAGGGTCCGGACACAGCTCCCTTTGAGTGTACAGAGATTGGATGGCCCTCAGACGTGACCCCCTCATCCCATACTCCCAAAGCACCTCCCACAGTATCTCCCAATATGCCTTCTCCAGATCCACAAAGCACATGTAGACTGGAAATGTCGATATTTATACCAGCATTGATGTATAATATACTATAAAAGTATAATATTAATGTAAGTTTTACGATCACACTTGAGAGATACAGACTTTGAATACTGTTTGGTGTGGCAGGTTATTTAATTAGGAGATGAGGACTTTTGATCAAATCAAAATATTCTCATCAAAAGGTACCTATGATATCTTACAAAGAAGTTACCTGCTATCAATCATTCTCACACACACACACACACTCAGAGCAAACTGCTCACAGACTAGGAGGAGGAGGAGGGACAGAGCAGCATCAAACAATACACAAACTAATGACCCAGGGTCATAACATGCACAACAATTCATATGATATCTTAGGAAATATGAAAGTGCCTGCCCTTTCCAATCAGTTTCTCGTGACGCCCAGTCAGATGGTTCTGTGTAATAAACCATCTATAAGAAACCTAAATAGGTTACCTGGAGTACTTATACAAAATCTGGGATACTGCTGCATGTATACAGCTTAACCAGGTTATTGAGTACTGCTGACTATTTGCAGGTGCAGCTAAGTGACGTAACAGAAATACAAACTATGGCTGTAGTGAAAGCGTCTCAGTTCTAGAGCGATGAAGAAAGAGATTTGTCTTTTGGTAATGAAAGAGGCTGCATGTCTTCTTCCATTTCTCTGCTGTCCTATGTAGTTTAGTGACAGTCTGGCACTGATGTAGAGGACGTTATGAGAGCAACGTTGCGTAGCTCCTTTCAGGAATACCTTAGGATGTAGTGTGTGTGTGTCAGTTGAGGGAAAGATGGTCGATGAACTCAGAGCAGACAGCTGTAGTTAGTGATCGGAGTAAAGAAGAAATTAGCAGTACAGTTGTGAAGTTGTAGTAAATGTGGGCTACAGTATGGTGTTTACTAGCCACAACCGCCCCAGTTCATATTTGGGGTTCAGAAGAAGAGTGGGTCTTCCTCCATTAAAAAGAACGGCAATTCGATCCCTGGCGCCTCAAGTCTGTATGTTGAAGTGTTCTTGAACAAGACACTGAAGCCCAAATTGCTCCCTGTGCTGCATATGGGTGTGTGAATGTGGTTTGAAGGATTATATTAGATAAGAATATAAATTAGATGATGGGCAGGTAGCCTCTGACATCAGTGTATGGATATCAGTGTGAATGGTTGATTGTGACAAATAGTATAAAAAGTACTATATAAGTACAAATACAATTTACTTATATTTCCTGTTGCTGGTTTTTGTAAACATAACAGCGCCTGTGCAAATATAATGCAGTATTCAGTTACTAGTATGTATCATGTATAGCAAGGATATCAATAACCCAATTTCTTTGTGCTCATGTAAACACCATATCTTAAATATGATCATAAGGGGGATAAGCCTCAAAAGTGTTATTTTTGTGCATTTGAACAACCAACTTTGAGTGTGGTTGCTAAGATTTACAGTAAAGCCCCTTTTGACTCCCACCCAACACATCTCCCACCCTCTATACATAGTTAATATCGACCCTATTGGTGGTAAGGGTAAGGCTATTTTCTGTATGAGCACTCAGTGTTGGCATTAGACACAAACCGTGAGGAGCAGATCATCCAAAATGGGAGTAATTTAGGGTTGGACCTGGTTTATACGTGTTGCCAACAAGTTCCCATTAGGTACATTCTGTACAGCAAGGGCTCACATTGCCGACTTGGTAATCCAGACTTGAGCTGTCATCTAATTCTCTGAATAGTGTCAAATGCATACGCACTTACTGCAAAAACACGTTTTGGTTAAGGCGAAGGGTGGCGGCAGGACATGACACAGGTTACACCACAATCAGGTACCCAATTCGTAATTTGGTCTCTTGCCATTTCTTCAGTATGTTTGGCAATTGTCCTCTTACTTAAAAATCTTGTCATTTCTCCAGTTAGAAATTTTCAATGGCTTCATTATGTAAATAGCCCTTCTTCATCTTTACAAGTTTGTTGTTCTTCCTGTTTTGGTGTGAGCTGCATGATAGAAACATCATCAACATGCCCGCCTGCCCGCTCACTGTGAATTCTTGGGCAATGAGCAGCACTATTCACACTTTCGGGTGAATATTATTACATACATATTACATTATACAAAGTTTTTTCTAGCGTAACGTAAATGGAAGCGTAACGTCTGTTTAATGTCCAGTCCTACATATTTGGACATTTTCTCACATACAGTTTGGCAGGGTAGTGTCTAGATTAAAACAGAGTTGCAGTGCATATGTGAAAGGGGCTTTGGATAGAGGAAGAGAAAGAGAGGCTAACAGAGAGATGAGCAGTCCAGACTCATTGAAGTAAACAGTGTTGCCTCAGGGTTGTGCAGTATATCAGCATACATTAGCTAAATGATCACAATGACAGTAATTTAACATAGGTGGAATTTGTGATGCATGATTAATTTGTGGTTTAAGCATCTTCTTCAAACACATTTCGTTAAATTGTTTTCCGCTATGGTGGCAATATCACGGCCATCACACAGCAGTCTGTGTCCCGCAGAGGACACTTAATTTGTCAGCCGACTCCTGCTGATAATAGCATTGAAAAATATGTAGTCTTACAACAACTATTTTGAATGCCAGCTGCTACAGGAAATTCTAAACACCACCATATTTTTTTAAATAGTTGTGTTCATATTTGTGGATTTAAAGAGATTGTTCCAATATGTTCTCCCCAGCCAAAGCAATTGGCAACAATTATTAGCAAATGTATTATTGTAAACATGAAACTTTCATTTTCATTTGATTACGTTTGTGGCTTAAAAAAGGATGAACATAATTAACACACACCCATCATACATACCTCCCTTTTTCTTAAATCTCACAAGTCATTTTCATGAGGTAACAATGTAACACTGTTGCATATATTCAGTGTTTTGTGTGGCTACTTGCTGCAGGTCTGTACTTTGAATGTGCTAAAACATTAATCAACTTCAAAATGTCATGTTCCTTTCTTTTTTGCCTTTTGGTATTTTCTTTTAAATAGGCTTAAATAGTTTCAAATTCATTATTTTAGCCCCTCACCCATAGTGATCCTGCAGCATGGATTTGCAGGATAAAACAGAGTGGACCATGTGGAAATGTTTAATAAGAAATCCATTGGGATTCCTGCACAGTATGTTAATGAATGGAAATCATCTCTCATGCATCATAAGCTTTGGTGTTGATTTCTTTGAAGACTTTTCTTATACACTGTTGGGATCATAAATAATATCTAATGTTTAAGGGTTATACAAATACATAGAATATTCTTTTTTTTTTTCAAACATCAGGCTTTGTAAAACCAGCAAATTAGAAATAAATTTTCAACATTTACATGCATAATTCAACCACAATTTAGTATTATTATGCAGCCCCCATCATTTAATATATGCTGAACATTTTGAATTACATACAACCACACCATTTCATATTTAGTACTAATAGTAATAATAAAAGGTTTGCTGAGGTTTGCTGCATAACTCAGCTCCACTTACTTTGAGCAAACATGGTTCTGCTGAATACCACATTTGTAATATAAAATATGACTATAAAAAAGGCCACATTCCAATGAAATATAGGGAATATATAGGAAAGTGGCTGCACAGCTACTACACCCATGATTAATTGAGCAATTTCAGCTGTTCATTTATCTAATGACTTTAAGCATAGAGCTCATAAAGAAAGAGGTAACGGGAAGCAACAAGTAAGAACTGCAAGATGTTTCCAGCAAAATGTCTGCGTAGCTTTATACTAGCAGGGAAATATTTAGCTATTTAGTACGGCTGTGTCCAACAGTTAATGAATCTCCAGTCTGCCAAACACTACATTAATAAAATGAGACATGAGTTGAAAGCAATAAACACTTGAAACAAACTGTTTTATCATATAAGATAAAAATAAAAACATGAAACAGTCATTTCCCCAAAAAGCGTGATGTAAGCAATGTAAGTAATATAAGTACAGCTGTACAGATGTACAGCAACCTCAACCTCGAAGAAGATAAAAAAGGACATACAGGGACGAAGGAAAATCAGAAGATTTAAAATGCATTGCTTCCACATTTACAGGTATCTATGTTGGAAACTGTTGCTGTCTTAAAGAAAATTGTGTAAAGAGACATAATTCTCGATTTTTACACATGAGGAATAGCAAACCAGCTTTGCAGATTTATGTTTGAAATCTCGATTCAGATTCAATAATGCTGATGCACAAAAGGAATTACTCTTTTAATGTAAAAGTAAGGTACCCACTGTCAACATAGATAAGAGTCTTAACGTAGCTTTTTACCGGTTCTTTTTTTCTTCGTTACTTGGTGAGACTTGACAAGAGATGTCTGGGTGAGTAAGGGCCTGTGTCATATAACGCTTGCAGGACACCGGAGAGCACTTCATCCCGGCTCTTCGAAGCACCATCTGTCTATGACAACAACATTAATGTTAGCTAGGTAGCTAGCTTAATGCTTAATGCTTACTCTGTGAATAGGCCTATGTAGACCCTAACACTACCCCCTAACCCTGGCCCTAACCCTGACCCTAACCATAACCCCTAACCCTAACACAATGTTGAATTAAATCAGCGGAGGCATAGGCTTATGTTACCAGGGAACATAAGACCCTTTTAGGGAAAAGCGGGGGAACATCTGACCTTTTTTTATATAAAAAAGTGTCCCATGTTCCCTGGTCACATACAAATCAGAGAAGATAGGATCCTGAGAACATAGGGATGACTCCCTTAACGCTATGTGAGAAGAGGGTGGATTACACAGCGAACAACAAGTTAACAAAAAGCTGTTAAGTTGTACAGTGATAAATGCACTCACTCACTCAGCAACATTTAGTGTGCGGCTCCCACAAATTAGCTTTTCTGTTTTTGTTGTGATAGTTTCCTGAACAGGAGTGCCTGTGACGACACCAGCAATTTTCTGAAAAGTTCAATGATTTTCAACAAGAAGCACTCAGAGCAGCTACTCAAAAAAGGTGGAGTGCTCTGGAAAAAAAAGGCACTCTCCTCATTGGGAACAATTGAAAAAAGATGCTAGCGTTCAGGAAAAAGCATTGTGTGGACATAGGCCCTAATGGAACACTTGGCTCTTTTCCACTGCTGGGAGGCAGATGATTTAATGGTGCACATTTCCACACCCCGAAGGCCATTTAGTATGAGAAGGTAATTAGTTTATAGTTTGGTTCATAGGTCAAAATGCCCTGCTAACACAATGTGTAGAAAAAAATCAGCTCCCTTCCAAGTAATAATGATGCCATCATCAAACATCTAAAATTGTGTTTTTCCTGAAATACCAGATTTCTCTAGTCAAGTCACATGTCGTTTGGATTCCAATCTTTGCATGAATGACACTAACAGCAAAAGCTGCTCCTGATTTCTGTTGTCTTAGGCGACATCCACAGCAATACATTTTTGTAAAACCCATAACTTTTGCTACATTTAAGTCTGGCATCCACACTACTCTGGCGTTTCCTAGCCCCTAAAACAGAGTTTTAATTTGAAAACTCCCCCACAGACACCCATGTCCGCTTCCTGATTGGGTCTTGTCAGTACCAACGTATCCTTCTGTGATTCATCATGGATAATGAATTACAGCCATTTCTGTTAGAGGCAAGCTATTATCCAAGCGATTTGTGATTTGCCGCCACGTCCAGTGGAGTTATCAGCCCAGT
This sequence comes from Echiichthys vipera, assembly GCF_963691815.1. Taxonomy (NCBI): domain Eukaryota; kingdom Metazoa; phylum Chordata; class Actinopteri; order Perciformes; family Trachinidae; genus Echiichthys; species Echiichthys vipera. Next base: position 19,676,570 of record NC_139827.1, read on the forward strand.
GTAGTGGCTTTTGTGAGTATGAACGGAGATGAGTTCTGAAAGAGTGCTAAAACGCTCATGAGGACAGAGATTGTCTTCATTTTAAAGCAAATGTATTAGTGTGGATGTAGCACTGCTTTCCCAAGCACCAGTCCTCCTATTTATCTGAATATAGGCAGTTTGTTTGTGTGTGTGTGTGTGTGTGTGTGTGTGTGTGTGTGTGTGTGTGTGTGTGTGTGTGTGTGTGTGTGTGTGTGCGTGCGTGTGCGTGCGCCACAGAGAGAATCATCATGTGATTAACAGGCCACCACCAAAACAAGTTTCTGCACTTCTCTTTCCTGCTTGTCACAACTTCAGACTTGCTCAGTGAAAAGTGTCTCTCTCGATGTCCCACACACGCATGCACCGAGCACACACAAACACACACACAGACACACACACACACACACACTGTAAAGCTTATAACACACACTTCATTTGTGGTCTGACAGCTCAGTACATGTTCTAGATGAAAGAATTGACAGTTCAAGGTGACGGCTACCTCCAATCAATCCAGTGTTGTGCTGTGTGATGTGAGCTCTGTGTACAGGATTTGTGTGTTTATGTGTGCGTCAGAGCACAAATGTGTATGTCTCCTCTTTTGTAGTGTTGGTCTAGGTAGGGGGTAGCTGACAGGTGTCCCTTCTTCTTAGGCATGCAATTTATCACCCTACTGGTGGTAAGGACCTTTGCTTGAGTCCAAATGCCCAAGGAACAAAATGCGCTCTCTCTCTCTTTCTTCCTCTCTTTCATTCACCAAATAACTAAACAACAAGTAAAACAAGCAAAGATCAAATAATTTCAAACCAAAGTCTCACAAACTTGATAAGATAGCTTTGTTACAACATGACCTCACTGTTATATACCTCTAACTCTCTCATTATCCATACACTAACAACAGCAGCGATTATATTCTAACTAGAAATAAGTCAAGGCATGCTGAGCAGCTACAGAGATTTTAAATCTTTTGTTCTCTCTGGCTTAATAATAAAAAAGTGTTTCAGGGCTCAGTATGAGCCAGCTGTCAGAAATAAACCATGGCTATCAATATAACTCCCCAGATATCATTATTTTAGTTCTTTTCAATTAATTATGAGAGCGTGGTGAGACGGTACTTTAGATCTCATTTCAGGGCCTAAATTGGTTTGTGAGCATAAAAACCTTTATTATGTATGCCCTGTGGCACACACTCACACACACACACACACAAGACAAGACACATACACACAAAAATGGTGTGAAGAGTGACTTTGGATATGGAAGTTAAATGTATAATTTTGTAGCTGAAGATCACAACATTTTGGTGGTTATCGACCAGCTTGTCATCATGCTTTTATTGGTGGTAAAAATCTCTCTTGATAGTTTGTTCCGCTGGATGATTTTTTTTTTCTATTGAACTGCACATTCCTTTACTCTCTCCGTGGTAACAGTAGCTTTCTCTGTCGGGGGTCCCTTACCACCATCCCGCCCACACCACCCCCAACACCCCTCCTATTCTATTCATCCACTGCTGCTGTACCAAATCAGCTGGGGGTGAAGGCTTATGAGGGAAGCATGAACCAGGGTGAACAACACAAGCATAAAGACAGGCCTTAAAGCTGAGAAACGGATTCAATTCCTTGTGTTTTTCTTGCTTTTTTTAATCCTCTCTTCTATTTCTATCGCTCTAGCCTTGCTGTCTTCATCTGCCCCGGCTCTCTTTCCTTGGCAGTGGACGGAAGGAGTCAGGGTGATAAATAGGTGGTGTCCGATATGCTTCTCCTCTCCTGTCGTTCTTTCTCTCCTTCTCTTCCACTCTCCTCCTCCCCGGTCTCAGCTCACCACACTCCCAGCCCAACAGTGTGTTCATTCCTGTCAGCAAAAAGAGAATCACGGGAACAACCAGATCTATGGTGCACACGCGCTGTAACACACACACACAAACACACACACACACACACACACACACACACACACACACACACACACACACACACACACGGGGACACACACGCACACGGACACACACACACGCAAACGGACACGCTCAGATAGACCCACACACAAACATACTGTATATCACTAGAGAGAACATAGTAGGGTTGATAAAATAGGGCGATGGTGGTATGCGTGCTCTGAGATTCACAGAGAGCCCCAGTCGCTCACTGAGCTTACAGTACATGCACAAACACACTCACAGCCAGAGTCTATTAGTGTTCACAATGCACACCGTCTGGATGGATTAACATCAGTGGTCACCAACATTGACACACACACTAATTTATCACAGTCACTTTCTCCCTCCTTACTTCTGTTTGTATGTGTGTGTGTTTGAATTATGTGGTTGGACAAAAAGCTGAAAGATGGAAAGAAAGAAAGAAAGAAAAAAAAAAAAGAAAGTTAAGTAGGAGAAGGTGGTCAATACCTACCCCAGCCATGATGGATAGTGGCCCTGGAGTTAAAGCTGAATGTAGCTTTATTCCTCCTACCCTCTGGTGACATGTGTCCTCCCAGAAAACCATTATCAAAGTAAATGCCTGTATCTCAAGCAGCACCATATATTTAAGCCTATAAGAGCTCAGAAACAGAGCAGAGCTCCCTCATCTATTTCCAAAATCTCTTGAAACAACCACCTGTCTAGATCTTATCAGTTTATCTGAAATGGGAGCAACACATCATACATTGCATTCAAGCTTATAATAACATGGCCTGCAGCATCAGCAGTTCCCCCTCTCAAAACTCTCTCTGTGTAGTGCACTTCCGTGACCCGTGCTAGGTAAGTGAGTGTGTCACTGGAGCTTTATTGAGGAACAATTGGTGTAAGCATCCCCTCAATACTGCCATGTATCACCTGTTGTATAATTGAAGAGGCTGAGTGCCCATTAATAAGGGGCCTGGGCCTGTATTTGCATTGTTTTAAGCTTAGCACATGGCTAATAGCTAGCCTGAAGGCATGTCGGCCTTGCTAAGGATCGAACACCAATTTCCTCCATGCCAAGGGCAAGCTTAGCACATCATTTGGAACACAAGGAAAAAGGTGCATGCCTGCTCACAAAAGCAGCCACTCGTATTTCCTGCCGCAACACAGAGTGTCAAGCACACATGCACACAAACACACTGTATAACTGAACTTATGCAACCAGGAGGTACACTGAAAAAGAAAAAATGAAAGGTGCTATTTATTTAGCTGATGAGAGTGAACCTGTTAGAGGGAACACCTTCTTTCCCTTACACAGGAAGGCTTTATTTTAAAGAAGTCACAGATGGTGAAGAGCAGAGACAGTATGCGACAAAAGAAAATTGAGCCTAAATGGAACAAACTAGCACACAGACCTACACCACACCCCCTGCCATTTTTCTGAACATGTCTTTAAATTGGGTTGTAAAAATGTGTATCTCTTGGGTTTATACGAGAATCCAATCTGCAACAAGGGCAAGATGAGCAACAGAGCAAGTGATAAAAACAAATAAATCAATTTAGTTGCCTGGTTTATTTTCCGATCACAGTGAGCAGTGAGTAATAAAAACTGTATTACATCAATGTTAAGCTTCGCTTGCATTTTTTTCATTTATGTTCATAGCATGTGTCCGAATATATTTGTGCAAGACAGTTGCCTTCCTCAGCGACAACAGCACTTTTGTGTGTTTGTGTGCGCTTGTGACAGAAATGGGAGTTTCTATTCATGTAGCAGATGCACAGTGTCATAACCAATACACAGTAAAAGCCCACTGGGTTCCATTTAACAACACAGAAATATCTACTATGGTATGTGCGTGGATATAAACAATGTTATAGTCTCATCCCTGGCCCACTGCTGTCCTTATGCTGCGCCTATACTTCACTCTCTTTATGGCACTTATTATTGGAAAGTCAACAGACATAAAAGACTTCTGCGAGTAGAAAAGCTCAGCCAATGTTTTGGAGTGTTATTTGGCGGGTGTAGTGAGGATATTGGGAGAGGGGCAGCAAAATTGCCTCAAATCGAAAAACTATACAGGAAATAATTTACTTGGACTGTATGTCTCTAGGCACTCAACATTTAGAATGTGCTGTGCTACTTTAATTGAAAGGGAAGGAGAGACGGGGAAAGAGAGAGGAAAGCTGTTACAAACAAGAGCATGATTTATGAAATCCACCCCTCTGTTCGTCAGAGTGAGCTCATTATGTATGCACGACAGTGAGAGTGTGAGAAGACGGATGAGTCGTCCCGGTGGCAGAGGAAGAGGAATGGCGGAGCCGAACTCTGCCGGTAATCAACTGGTGAAATTAAAAATCAAAAAACAGAAATGATTGTGTGCGGCAAAGCGATTTGTCTGCAATTAGGGACTGGTCACATAACTCACACACAAGCACACACTCAGGTTTAATGGAACAAGACGTGTCACTGCATGTGTATTTGCGTGTGTGCAGAAATGCAGCACAGGATTACCATTAAAAACTAAGTTAATAAACTTGAGAGACACTAACAGGACCTGGGGCAATTGGTGGACAACCACTTCATTTGTCAACAGCTCTTATTGAACGTTTTCTGAGAGGTAGCTGCTTGTATTTATGGCCACGTCTCTCTCATTTGTCATTTATGCTAGTTTATTTAATGTGAGGGAGGGAAGTGCAAAAGACCAAGGAGGAGAAGAGAGGCAGAGACATTTTTGTATTTATAGTACATTGTCAGTATTTTTAGTATAGTATCAAAGCCACTTTCATGACCTTTAATACACACCGTACACTCTCACCTTTGCAGGATTAGATATCTCTGTTTTTTTTAAAACCTTGACCCAGTACCCACAAAGCACTCAATATAAAGGCAGTGTGTAAATGTCTCAGATTTTTCAGCAATGGAAATACATTAAATTGATACATGATCCTTTTAGCACTGTTATGAGCTGAATTTCATTTTGCCAGTAGTGTTAACCTCGGCAGGGGCGTCACACAGCTAACATCCCATGTCAATAATGTGTGTAGCTGAGCACAAACATCCTCCCTGATCTTTTCTCAGTAGCTACAGAAGCTGCCCTCGTGTCTTTCCTTCTGTCTAATTGAATTCCCTGTTTATCACAGGATTACTAGTTGTCTGTGCTTAAGCTTTTACTTTTCCTAATCTTTGCCATGATTGCCTGTAGTTCATCTCTGTTGACAGAATAACCTGTGCCATAACAACCCAGTAGCTGCAGACATCTACTTGTGTACTTATCAGTGCAGATTACTGTGCTGTTGTGGTCACTGTAGTCAGTCTGATAAGAGTGATTTAGAGAGCTTGGGTTTTTTTTCCCGTCATTTTATTCAATATAGCTTCATTGACCGGGGGAAAAACATGTCAGAGCGAACAAGTTTTCTAACGGCTTACTAATTGTCAGTTAGCAAGCGTGTTAGCTCAGTTGCTAATGGAACATTAGTTCACACTGTTTATTCAAAACATGGTTTGCACCATTGAGTCCTGTCTCATAACTGCCTGCAAACCATTCCTCTTTTATGGAGCAGTCTATTCTTAAAGAGTGGAGGTAAAATAATAGTGGATTGTGAAACAGCTAATAAACTATGATAGCTCCCTACATTTTGGGCTCTTTGGCTCTCCATTCACCAATATTGACCTACATGCAAAAAAATCTGCACAGATTTACTTTGCCTTTGTAAACAAACCTGCTGTTTGTGGTGATTTTATCAGAATATTTTATCAGAATTACTTCATTTTGCCATTTTGAATGCATTTGTGACCAGGCTTTAATAAGATAATTTGAATTGACACAGGACCACCCCAAAGTGTTGTCCACCAGTGACTTCATTTCATTAGCTGAGGGAGCTAGAGCTTAGCCTTCCACCCTAATATGAGTCAGATTAAGTCTGATTGTCAAATGAGTAAAGCGGCATAGCCCCTTTACTGAGACCTGAAATGTGTTTGTTTTGCTTCCCTCTGTCTTCTGAACAGAAAATTGCCTTGGTGCAGCTCATAGGGGGGCTGGGCTTGTGTTGGATCAGAGGGGCTTTGGCTTCAAATGATTTGTGTGAATTGCTCACACATCGCATGTTGGCCTTTCCCCTCATGCCATGAAGCGGGTGAAATAGGGTTGACCCTCACCTTGCTTCATCGCAGCATGCAAAGAAAATGGAATCGGACATATCTCACATGGCTTGATAGAGTTCATCAGATCACAGAAACTTGAGGGCCAAATACAAAATACATATCTTCCGATCTGTCTTTTTGGACCATACTCACCCCTCTCGATCTCTGTCTCCCTGCAGTCTTCAATCTATCTCTTCCTCTTTACCTCTGACCTTTTCATTTTTGAGTTCCTTCATACCAATCTGCCCTTCCATCTTGTCGTCTACACTCTCTCTCGATCCTGCCACACAACTGACATTTCAGTTTCATTCTTCCTCCATTTCTCTACCTCTCCTCTCCTCCTGGTCTAGGCTGTAATTCAGCTTGTTTCAGGGCCAGTTAGGCAGCCAGTGGAGTTAATCTGTCTTTTCAGGTCATAAATCACCACTTGGCATCTCTCTTTCGCTCTCTCTTTATATCTTTCCCTCTTTCTTTCCTCTCTCTTCCTTCCTTGCTCTTACCTGCTGCATGGACATAGATACTTTGAGATGATTGCATCTGACAGTCAATGCTGGTGTTCCTTGCATGCGGGCTTGTGCGCACATATGTGAGTTTGTGTGTGGTTATCACTGCTTTAACGCACAACAGATAGGGAGTGAAACGGAATACTCTTGAAGTGCCATAGCCAATAAGAAAAGATTGTTGAAATGTCAGGTCCAATCAGAAGTGATGCTTCTCTCTTTGGTGCGGTTTGGATCACTCTCTCTGTCTCAGCCTTTTTTGCAAACACAACAATGGCTCACACTGACACTAGTAACAGATGGGATCTTCTGGCTTAAATTTATTCATAACATTTGCAACTTCTTTGAACATTTTGCAGATGAATTAAAGCTGAATTTGTGTGTTCGCACACATTAATGTGCATTCGGACATATCTACGACCTGGCAGGTGCATGGGAAACTGTTGGCCCCTGCAACAAACAAAACCACATCAGGAACTAGAATGGCAGAATTGATTGGGGGAGAAATACAGAAGAAAGGAGGAGAAGGAGAGAAAACAGCTTAGCGTAGCAGGAGGGAGGAGAGAGAAAGAGGGAGAGCGCGGGAGGAGAGTAAAGTTGAATAGGAGGGTGGGATAGGAGAGCGGGTGAATGAATGTGTTGTGGATCTATTGTGCCCAGCTCCTGAATGGAGTGTTAGTAAGCTAAGTAGTAGCTGGTGATTTACAGCTCTGAGGCCATATCAGCTGAAGTGGGCAAACAATACCCTTTCATGAGCAACATTCAGCAAGGAGAAGAACCATGTAGAACTGTGCTATCCTGGATCTGAAGTGGGGTGAAGTGTTTTGTTGAAGTATGTGGTTACAAGAAGACACTTCAGCATAGAGGAGGAAATGCGATGGAGATAAAGCTTATGAGGGTAAGAAACAGCAAGAGAGAGATACTGAAGAACAGGCAGAGGTCATTTCTATTATTTTAGCCTCAACGCAATATTTTCTATAACTAATGTGTTAATTAAGTCTTGCATTGTCTCTTTTAAACAGCGACCTAGATGATGTTTTCACTGAAAGATAAAGAGATAGGCACTATCAGCTGTGTGCCTATCAGCTCAAATTCATCACAAAGCTGTTTTTTTGTGAGTGTGTATGCCTGTGTGTGTTTGGGGGTTGGGGTAGTATTGCATATAATCTCCACTCTCTCTCTGCCGGCTACAGGTGTCCAGAGATTAGCTTCCCTTCTCCCTCTGAGCTTTGAGCTAAGTTCAGCACCTTAAAGCCCTTTCCTACCACTCCAAATGTAAAGACGAACAGTAACGTAACTTCTTTGATAACAAGAAGCTGCACCAACTACAAATGTGAACGTTAGTATTTGCTAAATATGTTTCTCTGTCAACCTCTCACTTTCTTTGTCAGCCTATCGCCAAAGTCTGTGAGAAATGTTGAGACTCCAGTCATTCTGAGCCGACCTGCCCAGCATGGGTACCCTGAACGCGAGCTATCCATAACATTAAAACAACAAGCCCTGTGACGAACGGGAGAAAATAGAGAGGTCGTGCTGCAGACTGTGTGTGTTTGTGTGTGTGTGTGTGCATGCACGTGCGCCTGAGTGCACCGCTACACATTTGCCTTTCTGATTTGTTGAGAAAGAGGGAGATTTGGTCAGCCATTCTAATTGTATTGTATTGCAGAATTATGATATGGCCACACACACACACACACACACACACACACACACACACACACACACACACACACACACACACACACACACACACACACACACACACACACACACACACACACACACACACACACACACACACAGTCCTTCACTTGATCAGCAACTGCATTCCATACTGCAGTGTCCATTCTTTTCTGCATATGGATTGCAAAGAAGATAGTCCGCAGGGAGGTTTTGCGGTGTCATGGAAGAGGGACACTCGCAAGAACATACACTGTAGTGGGACAGCAGTAGCTCAGTTTATGGGCACTTGGCTTTGCAACTGGATGGCCACTGATTCAAGTCCCCTGTATGGACAAAGTATTGATTGTGAAAACCCAGTCACCTGAAGACAGCGCGGAAGTAAACCTGCATTCATTCTCTTATTCAGTAGGGGGCAACTCCACTGTCTGCAAAAGAAAGTCAGATAGAAGTCAATGAGAAAATGTTCCTTTTGAGATTATGTTATCAATTGCTAGTTTTAAGTCTTCTGTACAGTGTGATGTTCATTTAGTAAATTATGATCACATTTAGAGAAAAGAGATGACAATACAGAGTATGCTTTGGGGTGTGGCCACCTTGTGATTGACAGGGTGTCATACTAGTGACAGGATAGAGGCTTACTGTAGTTATGCATATCCAAGGCACCGCGAACAGGTCCATTCTGGTGTCTGTGAACGGCATGCTTCTCAGTTTAACTGCGTTCAGTAGGGTGCAAGATTTCAATAGAGCCTTCCAGGCGAAACCCAGGTTAAAACACACCGTAAACAGGCCTTAATATGGAGCGGAAAAAACACCCAATCTTGCAACACCAGCCACCAGTGTCGCACCGCCACATGCCTCATCAAAACAAAAAACAGCATGAAAGCGACAACAATGTGTAGGGGACAAAGCAGCAAGGAGGCGTTGTATGATAATTTAAATACGATTTATGACAAGTTCAGGGAGGATAGGAAATACACTTACACTTCTGTGCAAACTTTGCCAGGCAGCTTTCAAAAAGAAAATCTGCACTTCAGTCACATCGACAGCAAATCTGAAGCGGCACATTAAACTGAAGCACCCGGCATTTCAAGGTATGTGCAACCAAATAAACAATCAAAAGACAGTTAAGACAGATCCTCGACCCAAATCCCATTAAATGCGTACAGTAGCGGCTTCGTTGTGATCTCCCTGCCACAGCTGGACAACCTGGTGGTGCAGTATATTGTCGGAGACCTGCTGCCTTTGACTAAAGTGGAAAGCCCAGCATTCATATACTTAATTAAGGGGTTGCAGTCATCCAAAAAGGTGCAGTTAAAAGTTAGAACTGTTAAAATAATTGCTGTCTGTGGTTCTAGATGGGCTGTGGCAATAATTAAAAAAAATAATAGCTTGCAGCAACATATAAGAAAAAAGAACTACGAAATAGTTAATTTTAGGAACTGAACTAGTTCATTTTAAAATTGTATTGCTGTGTCCGGGGGCAGCACTCTTAATATATTTTGGCCACCTAAAAGAGGCTCACCTGAAAAATCATACATTTCAGCTGGTCTCTGTAGTAATATCGATGCGCTTAGGGTAAATGGTAAATGGACTCGTACTTATAGCGTCTTCTGATTAGCCATTCACATTTGCATAATAATCATTCAAACCACATTCACACATCCATGAACAGCACAGGTAACAATTTTGGGTTCAGTGTATTGCCCAAGGACAAATAGACCTGCGGACTGGAGTAGCCAAATTCAGAATGGTGGATGACTCATTCTACCTCTGAGCCACAGCCGCCCAGATTTGCTTATGCGTAGGGTGTGTCTTGGTAAAAAAGGTTATACTTTTGTCATCCACTGGCAAAAGTCTGCCCGATGACTTGTATCAGTTGGTTGAAAATTGGCAGTTTCCCTTCTTTAGCATTTAGCTTAGCACAACACCATTAAGCATTGAAAAAACACTGGCTTTGCACCAAATATGCTCAAGTCTGTCCCCAAAGCAATTTCAGTCAAAAGCAACTGGACTTGGATATTTGTCTAGGAAGATGTTTCACCTCTCATCCAAGAGGCTTCATCAGTTCATAGATGAAAGGTGAAACGTCTTCCTAGACAAATATCCAAGTCCAGTCCATAACGATGACCTGGACAAATGAGAACATTCGCAGGCTTATGGTCAAGTCTGGTTTCAAAAACAAGATGGTAACGGCCGAAATGCTAAATGCAAAAACGGTAGTTCAGGAACCAATGGGTGACATCACAGTAGCTACGTCCATCTCTTTTATACATTCTGTGGTTACATTTCCAACATTTCTAAACCATTACAACCCGTTCTCATTCTGCACATGCCACCTGTTTGTCACTCCACAGTCACAGTTTTTCTTAGTTAACATTGTGAATTCAAACCAAAAGTGTTACTTTTAGCCAACAAAACTGCATGGTTAGGTTCAGAAAAACATCATGATTTGGCTTAAAGAACAGTCAGGTCATGGGACGGGACATGAACCGCAGTCTCCTGAGAAAGTCCTGTGTGTGTGTGTGTGTGTGTGTGTGTGTGTGTGTGTGTGTGTGTGTGTGAGAGAGACCAAACCATCCACCCTGTCCTCCAGTCATAGCAGATTTTCAGGCTTGTTGGAGTGGGCTGACAGCTGTAGCCAGTGCCCCTCGTGGGCACTGCAGTGCTGCAGGAGCAACAGTTGAATCTAGCTTGCCTCCCCAAACCCATGAGACCTCCTTTCAGAGACCCCAGAGACCTCAGCCTCCCTCCTAATGCTCCTCCATCCCTTTTCCAATTCATCCTCTCCTCTGCTCCATTCCTCCCCCTCCTCTGCCCTTCCCGCCCCAGAGAGTTCTCAGTTCTGACAGAACAGTTAATCATACACTCTCTGCAGGTCTCATCCTGTGTGTGTGTGTGTATGTCCAGATGTACACCTTCATTTTCAACAAGACAGAGAATCCATCTCTCTCACCTCCATTTTTCATTTCCTTTCACTTTTTTCCAACTCTTATTTGTCTGCCCTTCATCTCATATATACCATATCCATGTGAGTATTAAAAATACTAACAAGTACATAAAGAAAAATATATTTTTCAATATTAAAACCTAGAACCAATGCATTATTGGTAGAACACTTTTGTTCCATGCCTCAAATACCTCCCAGCTATGAATATATAAAACAGTGTGGACATTAGCACAAATATAGCCAGCTAGTGGACTATGGGTGAGTACAAAAGGTCTGTGATAGAAGTGACACACCATAATAAAGTTCTCCGGCTATTTCGTGGATAGATTCACAATTCATCAAGTCTGTATTAAATCAATAATCAGGTGCCCAGTTAAACATTGAAACAGTTTGTGTTTGTTATATAATTCCTCCTATCTATATTGAACATTAAAAGATCCCTACCACTCTGAAGTTTATCTAAAGGTAATATGAGGCTACAGCAGTGAAATTAAAGAGTTAATCAATATTTTTTCAATGATACTTTAATATTGCATTTACATAAAGTTGGGGGTTCACTATAGTTGTATTTAAAGTTACAATCTCAGAGATGTTTATATTTTTCCCCTTGGCGATAATCTGTAATTGTTTTTGGATCTCACTTCCAAGAGAATCACTTCTAGGGGATGGAAAACAAAACTAACTTTGTGCCTCTGGGGGATTTTTTTCAGGAATGTCACCACAGACACTCACCTTTGTAAGACTGCAAATGAACTCTGACTTAACAGATATTTATTCATATTAACATCTTAAAGATTATTGTTTTAAGAAGAAGTATGGTCTGAATCAATGCAGCAGATGCTCCATGACTTTTAGTTCCTATGATCAACATTTAAAAAAACCCAGATCCATTGATTCCCTTTATGCAACTCCCTAACATCATTAGTTTGACTCCCCCTGAAACTTCCACATCTTTCAAGTTCCTGCCCATTGTTTGCAACACAGTCTTTTTGATAAGAATTTGCAATCTCCAAGCCCCAAACTGCGATAAGCCACAGCGGACATTACACATCTTTTTCACAGGCTGAGTAGTACTCCCTACAGCATGGAAACGTGTCCAAATATGTAAAATCAGTGAAACACCTCTATAATCACAAGTAAAATGTCTTAAACTCTGGTCTATTGAGGCTGCTGTTGGTTAAGGACCAGGTAATTCAATGTCTGCTATGGTGGATTTCTCCTTCTATGACTATTGTTAAACCAGACATGATCCCTGTTTAAAGCTAAAGTCTGTAATTGTACACATTGCCACCTTCGCCTGTGGTGAGAGGTCTTTAGCAAAGATGAGTTTTTATGGAAGGTTGTGTGCAGAATCAGCCATTGCAAGACTTGGAAAATATCTCAGCTAGTGAAGTGTGAACCTACTGGGCTTATGCTCGATTTTGATGCGTGAAACTTCAAATGTGGTGCGAAATATGTCGCTTTCAGTATGCTGGCTCAGTTTTAAGTGGACTTTATTGGCACTGTCAGCCAGGACAGGAGCACCCTGACAAGTCACGAATATCTGATCAACACACTAGCAGACAGACTCTATCCAGTTAATATGCTGACTTATGTGTTTTACACCCCCCATATGAATATCTTAACAAATTATGGAATAAAAAACATGATGGAAATTAGGATTTCTTTTGAGAGAGATCTGTAAAAAAATACTAATTAGATTTTAAGTTATGAGCCCTGAAACCAAACAAAGGATGCAACTCTCTGTTGCTTTTTAAGAAAGCAAAGGTGTTGCTAAAAGGTGTTTCTGCTTTGTGCAATAATCTTAATATTGACGAGGAAAACTCACCACCACACACACTATAAATTCGTACTTTTATTACCCAAAAGCCGCTCTTTATTTCTAATTTGGCATTGAACATTGGCAGTTAAGATAAATTGTGAGGTGCAGAATCATTCAATACCAACTTAATTTCTAGGATTTATAGTGGAAATTGTCTTCTGTTATGTTGCTTTCACTGGGCGCATATACATATATTTCTTCTGTTACAGATGAAATACAATATACAAAGAGTATCATGAGATCACAGCCTCTAGACATCAAGGACAGTTACAACACTTTGGAAATCCATTAACATTTCTACAGACCCAACCCACTCCTGCCTGCCTCATCTTTGTTTGCAGATTGAGGTTCAAGAACACTTTTGTCCCTGGAGCTATCACCTGTCTGAACACTGCCCACCACCGCTAACTCTCTCCCAACTCTCTGCCACCCAGCCAGACTAACAGCCTAAGCACCACACACCTACTGCATATAGTGCTGAACTCAAGTCCTACCTGCTACTACACACACAACAATCATTTCTGCAGTGGTCCAGCATAAAGACTGTAAGAGTATCAAAATGCTTAATCCACAGATAATCACACACTGTTTTCAGAAACTATGACTTTAAATGAGGTTTTACAACTTCTGTACGGTTGTGATGTCACAACTATACTGTGTATAGGTAGAAGGTGCAGCTAACTGTGTGTCAATATGTTCTAGTAGAAACCCAAAATACAAGAACTAGAAATTGAGCATAATATGGGGCCTTTTTCCATCACAGATTGAGGCCAACAGTCGTGTTGTTCTTTGCATTGGTAAGGAAAACTGAAACCTGTGTCAGATCACCAAAAAGGCTCGATTTTTAAGACAAATACAATTAATAAGGATCCTAAAAGACTCACAGTCAACCCCTGAGTAAAGCTGTGCTGATAGTATAGGATTCTTGTTTCATTAGTCACCAACACACCCCTAAATAACAAAAGGACGTAAAAATAAGAGCAGGTTTTCCCACCTTAAAGTTGTGACTGAGCATTTGGTTATGATATGATGAAACTAAAATAAATTGGGGCATACAACTTTGCATTGTCATGTATTGTCTATGTCACACCCTCATTGCTGTCCCTCATACAGATATATACTGATGAACACACACACACACACACACACACACACACACACACACACACACACACACACACACACACACACACACACACACACACACACACACACACACACACACACACACACACACACACACACACACACACACACACAGAGTCTCTCTCTCACACCCATCAAGTGTGCATGAAAGTGTGGGTGTGAGAGAATAATCCAAGTCAGCAGTTTCGAGGTGGGAAAAGTACCCTTGCTCTCCGGGATATTTTTAATTTCCTATCAAACATCATAACGCTGGCATGATTATGCTTTCATACCACACCCATATGAGTGCACACACACAGACACACACACACACACACACAGACACACACACACACACACACACACACACACACACACACACACACACACACACACACACACACACTCACCCACATAGAAGAAGGAGCAGGAATCATGCACCATCTCTCTGTCAAAGACAAACTCACCAAGTTCACACTGTGTGATAGCCCATGTGATGCTCATCCTCATCCTCTAGTTCATTAGACGGGGGGCCGAGTGAGCTATTCTGGGAGAGAACGGTAACTCTTTGTTGGTTGCTCAGCTGAAGAGACGTCTCCAATAGCAACTAAGACCTATGGCCTCCCCCCTGTGGCGTCTAGCTCTCATACTTTTTCTAGCCCTTCGTGTCCATGCCTGTCTGTGTGTGTCTGTGTGTGTGTGTGTGTGTGTGTGTTTGTGTGTGTGTGTGTGTTTGTGTGTGTGTGTGTGTGTGTGTGTGTGTGTGTGTGTGTGTGTGTGTGTGTGTGTGTGTGTGTGTGTGTGTGTGTGTGTGCTTGTGTATTTGCATGGGTTCACTCCCCTGTGTGTGCAGCCTTTACGTGTGTACCTGTGTTTTGCATGTGTGTGTGTGTGTGTGTACAGATGGAACAGGATGCGATCTATCACTCATGGATCTATAACACTGGCACACAGCGAGGGATGAACACGTTAGTGTCAGTTGCAGACGAGCAGAGGAGAGGAGTGATGTGACTGTTATCGATCCTGCCTGGTAATTACAGCGCGATTTATTACCAGAGAGAGAGGGGGGAGAGAGAGGGAGAGACAGAGAGAAGGTATCATATTTTGTTTGGGGTTGTAAGCCAGGTTTTTGGTGAGAGTGAACAAGGTCAGAGAGAGACAGAGACGGATCACTTTACTCCTCCCTCCCTTGAGTGCTGTGCGATCTGATCACTGTTGTGCCATCTGACATCCTCCCATGTACTTTCTCTCTCCACTCATTCCCATTTTTTATTTTTTAAATCTTCATATAACCATATGATGCTGCGAGCACCTATGCTCAACATACGCATACTTGTGTGTTTGTTTCTTAAACACTCTTGCGTAAATGGAGCCTTTCCATGCATGGTGTCGCCTAACCTGTCAGAAGCATCGCTTGTCATCGGTGTTGAGATGAAGTGTTGATGTGATATGAAAGGAAGGTGCTCTCTGTCGCTCTAACAACAAACCTGCAAGTGTTTGTGGCTTGTTAAAGGTGTGGGAGTATTGGGTGGTTTGCAGAGATGTGTGGGTGCTAAGCATGATCTTGCGGGTATGTGTGCACATTTATGTGTGTTTCTGTTTGTGTGGAGGCGATATTGTTCCTGAATAAGGAAATGAATTTCAAAAACTATGTTCTTATTGGTGAACCACATCCTGTCTTTCAATGAGTCTCACAGAAAGAAGCTCGTACCAAAACACTCTTCTACAATTCTTCTCACGTAGATGTTTGTGGTAATTTTTTGTTGTTGTCTTGACCACACACTGTTTTGTAAATATTTCACCTGATTCTGTTCTGGCCTAAATTGCGCTGATCTCATTATATAACCACACCGAATAATCCTTTGATTCATTTTGGTTTGGTTTTGATAAATTTGATTTTAATCAAGCTTTAAATACATTGATTTTTTTTTTTTTAACTAACTATTTACAATACTTCGGCTACTCATCTGAGAAGCTAGTGCAGCTTGTGTCAATGCCTAAGTGTTTTAAATAGTAAGGTGTTAGCAAAACTAATGCATAAACGACACTCAATACATGCATGAGTTATGTGAGAGTTTTTAAACTAATGTTTTGATATACATTTAATTTACTGTTGTTAAACCCTGATTTCTTCAATGCATCTGGGCATTTATCTGTTTATTGATTCTTTGTTCCACGTGAAGGCATGCAGCAAAAAATGATGTTTTCTTCATGAATTCAAGGGAAAACTAGGAGAGTAACTGATGTAGAAATGGTCATTTTGAGGATGAAGTAATTCCTTTTAAAAACTTTTCAAAATAACTGATGGAAAAACACATTCAAAATGTGTAACCATAGAATGCAAAATTATTTGTTTTAGTTAATAATTTTGTTCATACAGTTTTATTTATTATTATTATCACTGTTGAAATATTTGAGATGTATAAATCATCCTACATAACATAAAAATGAAAACCAGGCCGCACTTTCACTGTAAATGTTCTTTCTTTGTATCAAACCATGCATAAAGGCCTGCTGTAAGAGTGTCATGTTATACTGAGGGATGGATTAGATTTTAATAAGGAGTTTATATGGAACTGCTAAATAAACAATTGATCTGATATTATCCCTTGCAGAGTATAGTTTGCTGGTGTATGTTGCTATGGTAATCCTGCTATTGGCAGCATTCCAGTAATAGATTGATTTGGGTCTGGTTCTTCTATACATAGACTCTTTTTTCTGTGTGAGTGTGTATGTATGTATGTCTATGTGTGTCTGTCGTGCATGTTTATCTTTGCCTTATCAATCTGTAAGCGCTGTATTGATTGGCCAAACGATATTCCCTCTAATGTGCTTGGGGATGAGGAGTGGGTGTGTGTGTGTGTGTGTGGGGGGGGGGGGGGGGGGCAGCTTTCACTTAGCATTGGAGCCCTTAAGAGAATATCTATCTATCAACATTTCCAGGCATGGGAAGGTGCAGGAGCAGGTAGGTGGTTCGATTATACACACGCACACACACACGCGCGCGTGTGCGCACACGCACACACACATACGCACACATACACACACACACACACACACAAGCACGCACACACACACACACACACACACACACACACACACACACACACACACACACACACACACACACACACACACACACACACACACATAGAAGAAGGAGCAGGAATCATTAAAATAGCAGCCAACACACCTTTGCGAAGCTCAAGCTTGTTGTTGTTTACACTGTGGGAGGCAAAGAGCTTGTGCATCTCTGAGAGCATCTAGTTCGAGCAATAGATCCTTCTTTTTGTGGAAACAGCCAAGAGAGGAGTATATCATTATTAGTGCCGGGGCTCAGGCTCAGGGGCGAGCGTGCAACAATCTGTCCAACGTATTGTTTTGTTCTTAATTAGGGGGGGGTACAGTGTGAACGCTGCACTGTCTGGATGCCTCCCCGCCCTGACTCCTGGGATGATGTGATGCGTCGTGACGATTATGTCTTTTTGCCTGTTTTTACACTTGAGCTCCATTTGGTCTCTTCAGGCCTTGAACAGGACACTAACAGAGCCACCATTTAGCTCTCAGCAGGGAGATAGAAGAGGGGGAATCAGCCGCTCCTCCTCTCTTATCTCTTACTTAACAAAAAGCCTCTTATGAAGACAACAAGCGCTCTACGCTCTCTCTCGTTTGTCTCTTGCTCTCCTCTGTTTAACTGTCACAGTGCTAGTTAAACATGGCAGCTCCGACACTTTTCACATCTCTAGTCCTTTGTTGTGTGCACTCTTACGTGTGTGTGTGTGTGTGTGTGTGTGTGTGTGTGTGTGTGTGTGTGTGTGCGTGTGTCTGCATCCTTGCGTGTATAAAGCACAGGCTTACTTGTGTCTCTGCTCTTGCTTGACAATGATTGTGCTTTGCATACTTGTACCCTGTTCTGTGTGCCAGTAGTTTGTGCTAGACGGGCCATATGCTGACACACGTGTATCTGTGCATTTTCTTTCTCACCAGTTAATGCTCTTTTGTTGTTGTTTGTTCGTGGCGGCAAACGTCTCTGTAATTATCTTTAGGGTTAACACACATGCTATTTTTTTTCTTTTCTGGCTCATTGTCTCTCCAACTAGCACTACAGCAGAAGTGGTTCTTAGCTTGCAATGTAGAGGAAATGGGTGAACAGCCTCTCTAATTACACTTCACCCACTGACACTAATTTACATACAAACACAATCACACTCCAATCCGAACCTTCATTATCTCTGGATTTCATTCTGTAAGGGCATGATATTCTGGCTGTTATATTTCATTCAAGCTCTGTTTCACAGTACCGCTGCTTAGTCATTACACTAACTGAGAGCATAAATGGGCTTTCCAGCAAAACAGTAAAAAAAAAAAAAAGTAAAGGGTAAGTAAAAGGAACAGTGCACCGGTATGAAAATGGGTCCATTCTCAATGCTCTGTTTTAATTACATGCACTGCCTGTGTGTGTGTGTGTTTGCATGGGCTCTATACTGTATACGTGCTCAATGTTGTATAGTATATAGCCCACACATCAGCCCTTCCACACAGACAATTTCTTTTACTTGTGTTCTCTCTCAAACACACACGCGCGCGCGCACACACACACACACACACACACACACACACACTAAATAAGCTCTATTGTAATGCCATTACAATGTGAATGAGGGGCCCACAAGCTCCATTGAGATGTGTGTGTGTGTGTGTCAGTGAAAATAGGTTAGAGAGATTGATGAACTAGTAGGAAGGGAGAAGGGAACACCTAATCAAGTTAAAAACACTCTGTGATTGACACACTGTGCCTGGTTGATTGACATCGATCACAAGTAGACCTAATGGGGCTAGTCCCATGTGAGTGAACATGCTTTCTCATGACTGATACCATTCTTGATTATGAGGAAAAAAAGCCGTTTTTACACCAGCTTTAGGCGAAGTGTTCCCCTTCCGTCTTCTTATGTTTTATCCTCAAGTACTTCAACTTGTGCAAGAAGCGAGATAGAATCAGCAAGGCGCGCCATTAACTTGCACCGGTGCGTATCCGTGCTTGACATCCCTTATCCGGCTAACACCAACTAACGGGCCGTGAGCTTTTACCGGGGCCCTTGATCGCTGATGCCCGAGAAAAAGGCTGTTTGTGTCAATCAAAACCGAGCCCCCTCCCCTTCTTTCACTTCTACCTCTCTCCCTCGCTCTCCCCGTCTCTCTCTCTCTCGCGCTCGCTCGCTTGCTCCTACTGTCGCCTCCACTTGTGTAGGCGCTCTTAAAACCGGAGCGTTTACGCACGGCAGTCAGTCGTTAACTAGCAGTCAGATATCGGTGCTCCTCCATCTATACTCGCCTGCTAATCTCCATGAAGAACACAGATTAAGGGAGAAGTGAGCAGAGCGGGAGAGAGGGAAAAAGACAACGGGGGAGACGAGGAGAAAGAGAAGAATGATGAAAGGGTGGAGGAGAGCCGATCATTCCGGCTGCCCGCATCTGCTGCTCTAGTGAAGGGGAGTGAGAGAGAGAGAGAGAGAGAGAGAGAGAGAGAGAGAGAGAGAGAGAGAGAGAGGGAGAGAGAGAGAGAGATGAGATGGCACAATGCTTCAGCATCCAAAACACACGGGAGTGGTGCGCCACCGAGACCGGAGCCTCGGACCCACCCGAAGCAGCATCGCACTCACCGCTCTCCCGTGACGCCTCTTCCCCGGACGGCAGCGCCTCAGCCTCGGTAAAAGGTAAGTGGGCGAGTCGGTGCTCGTTCTCGTCATAAACTTCAGGTTCAGGAAGCGGGATGGAAAACTCTCTGGAATGATCTGCTGTTAGTTTTAGTGAATCTTTTAGCTGGTTATTAGTCAGAGATGTTTATGCATCGGCTTCTTTTTCATTAGAGAGTTAACCGCACCAACAGAATAATAGCTTCGATTTATTGCCGGTTTAGTTTTGTTCCTGCCGTTGATCCAGGAACGCCTCTCAAATTACTGTTAATCTTATTTCTTTAGATTACCATTTCCTTAAATGATTGCAGTTATAGATAACAACCATCATAACCACTGACTTAAATACTAAACGATTAAATGTTATTTATTCTGAAGTTGAGTACATTTTTGGTTTACAATTTGAATTAGAATTTTAAAATGTTTCAAAACTTTTTTTTCCCCATTCAGCATGTTACAAAATGCAGAAAAAACGCCTAGACCGAGTAGGCTATATTGAGCCCTTTTCATGTTACATGATTTAGAATACCATTGGGAGTTTTAGTTATTTAAATGTCAAGATGAAAACTTCCATGTGAGGTCTCTTGTGTAAATCCAATTCCAGCGCCCTCATGTGGCCTCTTATAGTGAAACACATACCTACAGTAACAGGTTAAAGCAGCACTCGTCTAATAGATGAGGGTCTCAGCTGTGTGTCAGAATTGACCATTTTTTTTCTCATTTGAAATATCAAAACACCAATTTGAATTAGAGACTAAGTAAGTACACATTCCTTTTCTCACGATACGTGGCAATTTCCTCCACTTTTTTGGTATGTAATACAACTCTTAACACCAAAGGAACTATTGAACAGGATACGTGTCGTCATTCAATTACCAATTAAGATGACAAACATTTTATTTAACCAAAAAAGTACTGCTTTCTCCTCTGTTTTGGCTGTAAAGAAAATGTCTAAGACTTATTGTCCTTCTTCTGGTATCATATTTGAGGAATATGTCCCTCCTCTATGACCTTCTCTTCGCGAGTGTTCTCTGAAGAACAAGGAGAGAAGGATGGGAAATGTGAAGGAAGACTATTGATATTCAAACAGACAGAAGGAGAGAAAGAGGGGGTGTAGAAAGATGAAGAGAGAGGGGGAGAGTAAGGCGCAGAGAGAAGGAGAGAGAGAAAGAGATGCTGTGGGATCTTTTCTTCTCCCTGGCTCCCGGCACATACATTAAGATGCTAATCCTGGTCTTTTTTGTCTCTTTCTATAATTCATTGCATTTTGTTCCTCTCTCTGCTCTGTCTCTCTTATTCTTCCACTTTTCTCCTGCTCTCCATTTCCTCTGTACTGTCATGGGCTCCCCCCCAGATTAGTGCTCCTGGCGAAAGGATTCCAACTCTAATTTTGTGGTATTTCAGTTGATTAGGTTCAGAAATAGGACAGAAGTGCACAGAGTTCTGTGCAATTAGAAGGAATTCTCTGTAGAGCTTTATGGGACTGATTAGTTCAGCTCCCATCCACCTCCCCACACCGCCACATTAACACACAACCAGCTGTTGTTTGTTTGTGATGATCAAGTTTTGTGTTGTGTTTTTAACTGTGATGTCACTTTGTTTGTGTGTGTGTGTGCCAGAGGTTGGATATGCCCTAAGGATGCAAGTTGTTTTCAATCAGCTCTGTAGTTACCAGCTGTGCCCTCACATTCCCCAGGGTGGCACAACCTAGAACTAATGCATACTATTCAACCTTGCCCAACAAATTCACTCTTTCTTCTTTTCTCCTTGTCCCCTTTCTCTGCAGGCATGAATCATCACTCCGTCTGTCTCCGTGTGTGATTCCTCTGTGAGGACCGGAAGGAGAATACCTCGACTACATTTTTCTCAGTGAAGACCTCTGTAAAGCCAACATCCAGCATAGCTCCCTTCTCTACCTGTCATGGTGACATAGCACACCCCTGAGTGGCTTGGCTCCTTTCTAACACACACATAGACAATCTCTTTGGCTCTTTAAACAACAAACTCGTGCACAGACTATAGGCTCCAGCCGAACAAAAAAGACACCTCCTCCTCTGACGCACAACACCTGTCCACTTTGCGATGACGGTGGCCGTGCGATTCCGTCGCCACTTACGTAGGCTCCTGCTCCTGCTGGCCTCCTGCTGTCTACTCTCCCTCCTCCTGTCCGCTTACTTTCTGTTTACGAACTCCTCTCCTTCCATGCAGCTTGGACAATCCCCCGAACCTGCCTGCTCCCAGCCACTCTCCCCGTACCATCAACTTCCGTACCCCTACCCCCCTAATCCCCCTCACACACATGTCCACACTGACCAGGTCGTGCTAGTGCTTGTGGAGTCTCAGTACTCCCAGCTGGGTCAGGACATTGTGGCTATATTGGAGTCAGCACACTTTCAGTTTCGCATGGAGATTGCCTCGGGGAAGGGCGACCTTCCGCCGCTGACAGAGAAAGGCCGCGGACGATATTCACTTATCATTTATGAAAATCTATTAAAGTATGCACATGCAGACACATGGAACAGACAGCTGTTGCATCAGTACTGCACCGAGTACAGAGTGGGCATCATAGGTTTCTACCGCTCCACTGAGAATTCCCCGCCTCTCCTCAAACTCCGAGGCCTCCCGCTGGTGCTTAGGACCAACCAGGCACTTTGGGACTGCTGTGTGGTGTCTAGCTCACCTCTCCTCCATCTGACCAAGCCCGGCACGGATCGAGGGGCTTTACCTGGGGAGGACTGGACTTCTTTCTCCTCCAATCACTCCACTTACCAGGCTGTGTTGCATGCACGTGCCAAGGAAGGAGCAGGGGCAGGTAGCGGTGATAATCCAGGACCTGGCTTTAGTTTGGGCCTCCAAGCTACTGTGGTGCAGGACATGGGACTCTATGATGGGGTGAGGAGGGTACTATTTGGCCAGGGACTGGGCTACTGGCTCCACAGACTCATCCTGGTGGACACCATCTCCTACCTCACAGACAGGAAGCTTACTTTGGGTCTGGACCGGCACATACTCGTGGATATAGATGACATTTTCGTGGGGAAGGAGGGGACACGCATGAACGCCAAGGATGTGAAGGTACTGAGGGTGATGGGTGTGGGATAATGTGCATTAGAGAGAGAGACGGAGTGGAATAGAGGATGAATTCTTGTCGGGTCAGTGATGTTGGATTAGATTTTTCATTCTGCTATCAACTTCTAAAAACTCACACCAGTGCAGTGGGGAAAATAAGGAATGTTTACTTATTGCTATCTGCTGACAGATTTTACCTGGAGTGTATTTCTGTGGATTTTTAGCTCAGTGTACCCCAGCTCATGCATGTGTGTGTGTTCGTGTGTGTGTTTGAGCGCACATGCTGTGGACCAATGGTAATATGTGTTGGGGTACAGCGAGAGGGTATTTATCTTAAATGGAGGTTTAGCCAGAAGTAAAGAGGCCATTTAAGGGAACAAAGACGTAGAGTGAAAGAGAGAAAGCGAGGTAGTGAATGAGCCAGTGAAAAGATGAATGGCACGTATTCCTCTTTTCCCACGTTCCTCCTCTTAGGGAAACTAAAGGAGAGTCAGCCGTGCAGCCCGCCTCTCAAGACAGCTATTGTTTCAACACACACGCTTGCATGAGCAAACACACACACACACACACCACACACACACACACACACACACACACACACACACACACACACACACACACACACACACACACGCAAATACATACACACGCATACTTAGACGTGCACCTCCGCAGATATAGTATTGTCACACACACATGCATATAAACCCTAATTTCTGTTTAAAAAGAGGGGGAAAAACTTTTCATGTCTGCTGAAGTGAGGATAAATCACTTCTGTAAGAGGAATTTTGTTTGAAATTAGCGGTCACATCCTCCCACTGTGCCCTCACTTGGGGCCATTCAAGAGAAACAAATTGTGTTTTGTTGGCTTTTAATGTGTTGTGGGTATGTGTGTGGCACTTTAAGACAGGTGAGATTTATGCCACTCTGCGCTGATGTGCATGAGCTAATTCTGTCTGCCTGTCTCACTGCAGCTACAGGATATGCATGATAGGGAAATGTGTGTGTGTGTGTGTGTGTGTGTGTGTGTGTGTGTGTGTGTGTGTGTGTGTGTGTGTGTGTGTGTGTGTGTGTGTGTGTGCGTGCGTCTGTGTTTTCTGAATCACTAGATTAGAATGTCACTTCCTGTCATTGGTTGACACCTGTCCCGTCAGGCGTTGAAAAAAACGAGCCACCTGTCCGTGGCTGAAACTCGTGGGAGGAGATTAGAGGAACAGGGAAGCTGAGAAAACACCCACTGCGGGTGGTGAAGTGGAGAGGAATTCCACCCTTGAATATAAAAAAGATGCTTGAATCCAAGAAGGATAAAAGAGTGCATAGTCACACACACACACACACACACACACACACACACACACACACACACACACACACACACACACACACACACACACACACACACACACACACACACACACATACACACAGAGTTCACACATACCCCTGCACATACGCATTCACAAAATGAGAAGCACAGCAGCACTCAGTTTTCATTTTAAGTCTGTCTGACTCTTCAGCTTTGTAGCATAAATATACATGAGGATGAACCAGTGCCTTAACAGAAGGACAGGGAGAAGGGGATGAAATAAGAGGTGGAGAGAGGAAGATGGAATGACAGATAGAGAGAGGGGCAGAAAAAGAGAGAGTGATGCCATTTAAAACACTCCCTCCACCTTTCTTCTCTCTCCTTCAGGATAGTTAGCAATCACAGAGAGGAAGACTTAGGGAAATAACAGGGGAAGGGGAAGGAAGGAAAAGGGGAAGGAGGGGGGAAGTTGGAGTATGTCGCCTAGGGGAAGAGCTAGCAGCTAACTTCGCGATTTCAGGCAAACAAAATGCTGGAGGGAAATGGGGAAGCAGAGGAGGGAGCAGGGATATGGTGATTTGTAGCAGCCCTTCCCCTTAGTGATGGAGAGCTCCAGGTAGCGCTGTCAGATTACAGTTTGAACAAGATGCATTTTACGTGACAAGTGTGTAAATCATATATAATTATGTGCGTCAGCTCATTTATTTCACTAGTATCTTTTCCAAATGTCTTTCATCTTTGTCCTGATGCAGTGATTGATTGATTAGTAAATCCTGTTGGTTAGTTTTCAGATGAAAGTCTTTCCCTTCTAGCAAACTGTCATTGACAAGCTGCTAAAAAATTAGACGACCATGTCACATATAATTCTAGCTTAAAGGGGACAGATGTTTCATCATTTTATTTAAAATGATTAACGCCTGCGGAATCCAGGGAATTGTATGAAACAATGTGTTTGCATAAAGTAATGTTGAGCAAAATCTCTGTCCTTGACTAAAGAAATTCTTAGTTAACTAATACTCATACAATTTGACTAATATAGTTTAACCAGCTTTAAAAATGCGGCACTGTGTAAAATATGAATAAAAACAGATTGCAATGATTTACAAACCCCAGATGTAATTGAAAATAACATGAAGACAACATTTCAAATGTTGAAACAGAAAGACAGTTTGGGGTCTCCTTTGTCTTATTTATGTTTTATAATACAGGAAAAATGTTCAATAGGTGACAAGTCTGGACTGCAGGCAGGCCAGTTTAACACCCGGACTCTTTTAATACGGAGCCATGCTGTTGTAATACGCATTATCAGCATTGTCTCCCTGAAATAGGCAAGGCCTTCCCTGAAAAAGACACTGTTTACTTAGCAGCGTATGCAACTCCAAAACCTATATATATCTTTTTGCATTAATGGTGCCTTTACAAATGTGCAGGTTACCCATGCCACTAATGCACTCCCATACCATCACGGATGCTGGCTTTTGAACTGTGTGCTGATAACATGCATGCCCCCCCCCCCCCCCCCCCCTTAGCCCAGATGAAGCATCATCCTTGATTTCCAGAAAGAATTTCAAATTTTGACTCCTCAGACTATAGGATGGTTTTCCACTTGATCTTAAATAAACTCAGGCCCATGGAAGGATGCAACATTTCTTTATCTGGTTTACTGTATATACAGTTTCCTCTTTGCATGGTATTGTTTCAACTTGCATTTGTGGATGCAGCGATGAATTGTGTTCACAGACAATGGTTTTGAAAGTGTTCCTGAGCCCAGGCAGTGATGTCCACTACAGAAACCTGTCTGTTTTTAATGCAGTGCTGTCTGAGGCCCAAATAGCACAGCCATGCAATATTGTTTTTCAACCTTGTCCCTTACATACAGAGATTTCTTCAGATTACTGTAGACGATGAAATCCCCAAATTCTTTGCAATTGCACGTTGAGAAACATTATTCTTAAATTATTGCGCTATTTGCCAGTGCAGTGGTGAACCCCTCTGCATCTTTACTT
Organism: Echiichthys vipera; assembly: GCF_963691815.1. Lineage (NCBI taxonomy): Eukaryota > Metazoa > Chordata > Actinopteri > Perciformes > Trachinidae > Echiichthys > Echiichthys vipera. The sequence continues at coordinate 19,702,777 of NC_139827.1, forward strand.
CAGAAAGACTTAGCCTTTCTGGTATGCTCTTTTTTATACCCAATCATGTCACCAACCTGTTAGCAGTTAACCTCATTATTGTGAGGTGTTCCAGCAGGTATTTTCTTTTAGCATTTCTCAACTTTTCCAGTCTTTTGTTGCTACTGTCACAACTTTTTGAAGCGTGTTGCTGGCACCAAATTCAAAATGGGGATATCATTTTTAAAAAACAATGGCATTACTCAGTTTCAGCATTTGATCTTTTGTCTATTCGCTACTTTCAATTCAAAAAGGGATTTCAATGATTTGCGAATCATCACATTCTGTTTCTAATAACATTTTTACACAGCATCCCAACCTGTAGTGGGCTGTAACAGATCTGAAACTGAGTTTCCGAAGAATCATGCAAAAGCACAACTTTACATCTTGTGTTTACCAGAGATATGCTTATAAGTTTTTTGGAAATAAGTCATTCAGCTTGAAAAAAACATTTAAAAAAAACTCACTAATCGACTAAAGACATTTTAGTCGACTCAGACCAAAATTACCAATTCGTAGACTAATTAACTAATAAATCTGGGTCTGAATAGACAGATGGTCATGATGACAATGCAAAACCGGTTTATTTCAGAAATCTACATTTGATCATGTTATAAGTATTTGATCATTTTATTCTCATTTTATCAAGATATCTAAGAATATTTTATTCTAAATATTCTAGCACTGTAGAAATATTTTGTAATAAGCAAATATCAGTTAGGGGAACAACAGCACAAACATATCACGGTGAATCAAGAGTGAAACACAAATCAACTGAAATTGTAAACCCTCTCTCATCCCTTGTGCTTCTAAAGACCGTGTATGTCTAACACTGCATCAAAGTATATAACAAGATGTGTTATTGACCAATTAGTAGGAAAAGGCATTTTGCAGTGCCAATGAAATCGCCTCTTACCTCTGTAAAGCCAACATTCAATCTCCTGTTCTCCCCGAGAGAAGAAGGGAGAGGAATGAGACGGAGAGAGAAAGAGAGAGGCCAATTAAAATGTCTCCCTCCTTCTCTCTGCACTCTTCATTAGTCTCACCCCACGAGTTCATCTGGTGACAAACAATACCTACACCCCCTCCTGTCTGCAGACACACTCACACACACAGCTGTATTTCCTCTATTAAAATGATTCACAGGGAGGCACCCTACGGATGACATTTCTCAAAATGAGGGATTATGCCAGTCAAAGAGTCCCATCAATGATTTGCGTGTGCCGGGGCTTGTGTTTTTTTAATTCATGCCTGCAGGTTTTCTCCTCTCTGTTGCCTCGGGATTGGTCGTTAGGGAGGTGTCCAATTCTCATCTTCGGATCCCTCTTTATCATCTCCCCCTTTCTCCCCTTCCTCCTCATTCTCCTCCTCCGCTTACCTTCTTTCTCACCCCCCTCCTCGCTGATTGATCACTATCTCCGGCCTATTTGTATTCCTCCCTAAACCTCTCCCTCAACTCGTTCCCACTCTTTACCTCCCCAAGGTGCTTTCTGAAGCAGTGTCATCTAAGTTGAGGGGACACACGCACACATGTTAACACACATACTATACATGAACTCAGGACAAATTCTCTTGGGCTGCATTTAATTGAACTGAAAACACATTTAGCATATTTATGTATCTGAAGGACGGTAGTGGCTCAGTGATATGCACAGTAACCTAATTTCTGTGTAGCTTTGCTGTTTGCAAATTCTCCTCGGGTTTATATTGGTGCAAGTTTATTTGTCCAGTGATGGACATGTCAGTGGAAATCCCCTGCATATAGCACATTTAATGATGTGCAGTCAGTCTCTTGTAGCACTCTTGAAAAGGAATTCTTGACTTAATAACATTAAAATATGCAATTCCAAATACAAAGGGGATATTTGTTGTACTTTAATTTACTTTTCAACTGTTACAAGTGCCATTTTGCTATGACACATCTTATCCAGCTAGAGAGTTATTCTAAAATCAAGTGTGGACATTTTCCGATGACTGGGTATAGCGTGCAAGAGGCAGGACATTACACCGATTGCAGATCGGTTTGTAATTTGGTCATAAATAACTGAGTCTTTTGCCGTTCTTTGAATTGATCTGACAATTTCAGAGCCGGCCCCTTTAACACAGAAGTTCCTGAATCTCGCTGTCTATTTAATTAGATGTTTGTGTAGTCTTCTTTGTGTAAATGTATTTTTTTCTGACCCTCAGATGTTTGTTTTCTTCTGCTTTTGAAAAATGTCATCAACATGCCCACTCGCTCACTGTGAATTTTCTGTATAATGACATGCTCTATTCACACATGGGCTCAATTGGACATTTACACAGACTTTATACTAGGGAGCTGGCAGAGCAAACTCTAATGTCCAGTTCGCTTGATTTAAACATTTGCATTCTCACATAGAGCTCCCCTGGGTAATGTCTAGATAATTTCAGGGTTGCAGTGAATGTGTGAAATGGGCTTAAGACTCTCTTAAGACACTAGGGACGTTTGAAATTGAAAGTATACATATCTTGGATAAAGTGTTTTTTCATGTCCTCATGATCACTTTGGTCTGGCAATAAAATCTGGCGTGAAGCTGAAATCAAAACAAAAAATGGAACTTCACAAACTGGACAGCATTCAGACTTCAACGAAGGTTTTTTTGGCATAGCAGTCCGTAATTTACTATGCAGTCCTATTGAGACTTAATCTGTAGACTAATTAAGTATGATGCATATAATGCCGCTTAAGTCAATGGAACTGAGCTCATTCCATATCCCTTTTATTACTTTGCCAATGCTATTACATAAGTAATGATTAAAAGACATAAACAGTGGAGAAAAGATTTTAAAACTAGTGGAAGACAAAGAAACAGGGGGAAAGGAGACTGTTTTGGGGTCTTTTGTTACATGAGGTATACATTTTTCTTTTATTCCTCAGGCGCCATCATTCATTTAATATGTAGCAAAGGCTGGGACCCTTGCTCAGGAATCTTAAGTGTTATATCATAATGGATTTTAATCTGACAATGTTGCAGGTGGGAAAGGGAGAATTGGAGATGACATTAGAAAGGAGCCGGATATTGCTACCAGCATGATGCGTCCTGACATCTGCTCTCATCCGCCCCCCTGATCTGGACAAGTTGAACGATCACAGTCAGCCCTGCAGAGAAGGAGTTTTGCAGTTACACTGTTAATAAAAAGGGCTTTTTCACGTTTATGTATTAGAAGTTGTTGTTTTATATACAGTACAAAAAAAGACATTATTCTAATGAATACTCTAAAGAAGCCATCTGTCAACAAGTCAATTATCTTAATAACATTTTTGTTTCATTCATTTTTTGCCATTGCTCTTGTTTTTACTCCAAATTAACTCTGAAAATGTGGCAGTGTGCCATGCATTTTCTTCCACAAAATGAAGCCGGTTTTGCGGTCACAGCAATCACTGAAACTCGAAATCCTTGAGGGGCTGCCAAGTAGAATTTAGTGTAGCAATGCCAAAGCAATCACAAGTACCTTGGATCTGTAAATGCAAGTGAATAGATGATTTTGTAAAATGCTCCAATATAAAAAGCTACGCTGACTTGATTCTGACAAGTGAGAATGGAAGTGAGACAGAAGGTAAGAGTAAGCAAAAAGAAGACTGGCATTAACTGGTAAAGTGCTCTTCCTGCTCATCAAATAGAGATGCCTGACCCAGTTAAATTTTCTGGTCTAGTGTTCATATTACATGCATAGACACACACACAAACACATGCAGTCATGTTGATGAATCAAGAACCTGCTTTTACACAAGAATTAAACCCTGTACAGTGAACATTACTTATTTTTCTTGTTCCTCCCAACACGCCTCCAGCTCTGTTTGCACATAAAATCCCACTCACAAATAAGTTATTTTCTAATTGCTTTTGTTGTTTCACATATCCTAGCAAGGCTTTAGGCTGTGAAAAGAAATAAGAAGTAACAGCACAGTGCAGAATGACAGAATGGGGATATGGTGGGGAGGTGGTTGGTGTAAAGGGTTTGTGAAAGGCAGTCAATGCCAGCTGTCCAGATGCCTGTCTCCCATCTGTTTGAACCCCAACATCGAGCTGGCACCTCTTCTAGTGCTTACCACACATACATGCAAGAGCGCACATACCCACTGTCGTTCTCACGTACACATAAACAAACTGGCATTGCTTCTGACACTCGCAGTGTTAGGCAGCTGTGGGATTTGGCACAGAAATGAGGGATATCGCTAACCGCTAATCCATTTGTGTGTTTACCTTCATCACTAGGATTGTCAAGATCTCTCACATACATGCCACATAGTCCCTCCTCCTGCTCATCCAACCCCCCCTTCTTTTTTATAAAGTACCTCTTATGTTCCATTTTAAAACCATCTCCAGCTTTGAGCTCAATATTCAGTGGACAGACTGGGTTCAGTCAAATGTTGAACAAAGCATTAGTAGTTTCCTGATGCAATTGTCTTACGAATATTATACAGAGGTTTTTTTTTTATCATTTAGCCTCGTGTGACCATCCTGATCTTGTGAGCTCCGTTGTATTGCAGATCAGTCTGGTGCGACAGAGAAAATTTGGAGCCGTTTGCCAAGTGAACGTCAAATCAACATTGGTTTTGAGGCGGGTTTAAGTGTGACTCAACACATGCAAATCCTACCTGCTCTAGACACATTTTCCGACTGCCGTACTGCTATTTCTATTAGTCACTTGCTTTTTTCTCTTGCATCCTTTTGTTGGAATATGGAACAGGCACCTGAAATTTAACCTTTTATCCGTAAATTTGCGTTAATCAAATGGCAAATATCCTTTACCGATATGTTGTTTACTTTCTGAGCTTTGCCTCGATGCTCTGTGCGTACGTCATATGCTGCGTTGATCTAAAGATCTGATGATCTCGGCCCAATAGATGGTTTATCCAATCAGCAACCAGTATTTTCGCCCCTTCCCAAAAGATCTTCAAACGAGAGTTAGCACCAACAAACCTTATCCCTGTTTTGGAGAACCTCTGGGTAGGACACACACACATTAGGTATTTTTATATAGAAAATGCGGCACATTTGCGGCCAAGCAAAAGCTGCATTTTGACGTTCTGTCTATCTGAAATCGAGGCGTAATATTCCTCATTTCCCAAAAGACGGCTTTCTGGGATAGGTGTGAACATGTGACATGACGTGAAGCACAAAGTTGGAGGTACAGTGATGTACGTCGGAATAAGTTAGCCCCGTGTTCTGATTCTTCGTGACTTTCTCCACCGTGATGGTCAGTATCTCATTATCATGACCTTCGATATTTTGCCTTCACTTGTTTGCTCCAAGCAGCATCTACTCTATTTACATGGAAATCAAGACGTCAGTATGTGTAGGGTCTGAGCCGTTACACTAGGGTGCTAAATCAGCTCTGCACTATACCATGGTCTTTCTGCATTTGCGGACCAGGCCTCAAAAAGGCAGCCTAATTACTGTCTTACTGTCCAGTGTAAAAACACCCACTGAGTCACCGAGATAAACTGTTGTAAAAGCAGGGACTATGTTGAGAAATTGAAATCTTATTTTTAAATTTAACAATATGGTTACTTGTCAGAAGTGTCCTCTCAAATCTCTCCCCCGGCATTATACTTGTCACTCAAACTGAAACAGAGTTTATTTGTTACACAACACATCTTCTTGGATGGTTTGAAAACCACTTGGCAGAGAGAGAAGAGAAACTTGCTGGAGAAAGCTGATCCATCACTGTGAGCAATTTGTTGCGTGAAAAGTTTCATAATCAGTACAGGAGTTATGAATAGTGTGTGATTTTAGTGTTTTTGGTAACTCTCCTTGTTTGTGTGTTCTCTGTAAGTTTTGCGAGTCGGCTGCTGAACAACAAAGGATTTAATGCAAGAATTGGCCAACTTAAATTAAAACTACTAAACAGCTACCATGCAAAAAGCACCTGTATCGTCTCACTGACGCATCACACAATTTGATCTTTTGCATGGTTCTTTTGTTTTCTGCTATGGATGTTAGAGAGCAGAATACAAATGAGTTGTTTAAACTAATATACTGCACACTTGGACCGCACCTACACTGACTCACAGATACCAACACACACGTTAATAATGTATTTCGACCAAGTGCATCGGGGAGTGTATATTGAGTTACAATGCAAAGCACTCAGCTACAAACTTAATTTAATTCTTATGTCTTTGTATCCACACGTTTGCCTGTGTGAACATGAAAACATGTGTGCGTGTGTGAGGAAGATGTAGGGGATGTCATAACAGAGGAGACAGGGATCACATTAGGGAACTGTGCACGTCTGTCAGTATGCAGCCATCTTCAACACCATTAGATTAGAGCTAATGAAGACACTGTGTGTATGTGTCTGTATATTTGTTAGTTTTGGAAACACACACACACACACACACACACACACACACACACAGACACACACAGGAGGAGAGAGAGAAAGAGAGAGAGAGAGCCTGCCTGGAACCAATTCCTTGTTCTGACATCAGCTGCTCAGGTCTCGTAAATCAGGCAGGGTTCCTGGGGATCGATTAAAAGCAGCATGACAACGATTGTTAATAGAGATGTGGCACGTTGCCCAGCAGAAAGACCCAGTAGAAGTTTGCAGGGAATTATAAGAGTTCCATAAATAAATAAAAATATTTTGTGGCAGGGAGCAAAGGGCGAGGAGTGCAACGATAGCAAGAAGACAGGGTGGGAGAGTGCAAGAGAAAAAGCAAAGGGAGAGCGTTAGGAGGGATCTTTCCTCCGTGCTGCTTCAGCCTTCCTTTCAAATTAGAACAGCCCCGTCTCCTGAGAATGTGACATTTTCACGGAGCAAGCAAGGGAGGGATGGAGGTTCAGAGAAGGAGAATGATGGGGTGGGGTGTGGTGTGGTGGAAGACAAATTGGGAAGGGGGGCTGAAAGGCAACTGCAGGTTCTCAGAAGTGAGAAGAATAGAGGGAGAATAAGAAAGAAAGGAGGCAGCAGCAGCAGCAGCAGAAGAGTGAGAGAGAGAGGGAGGGGGATGCAGGCTTTAACTTAGTAGTGTAAGGGATGGATGGAGAGAATGATAAGAAGGGAGGAGTGTGTGCTGGGGTTATTAGTCCACCCTCCAGAGGCTACTAATGCACTGACCTTCATTAACTCGCATTACTGTCGGTGTGTGTGACTGCGTGAGTGCACGAGTGTGCAACTCTTTAGTTAACACTCATTACAGAGTCTTTGTTTAAAGGCCAGTAAACTAATGAAGTCATTAAATAAGTGTAGAAAATCTTGATTCAAGCATTGGAACAAGAGACAGAGCTAACTTTAAAGACAGGAACGTCCACTGGAACACTTGAATGAAACACATGGTAACAGCATGTTGTTGACTGTACTGATGAGTACATGCGGCTATCCTGTAACTAATGTTCCTTCTATATCTATCAAACTATCTATCTATCTATCTATCTTTCTATCTATCTATCTATCTATCTATCTATTTATCTATCTATCTATCTATCTATCTATCTATCTATCTATCTAACTATCTATCTATCTATCTATCTATCTATCTATCTATCTATCTATCCTTAGGCTCTGCTTGATACTCAGAAACAGCTACGTTCTCAGATCTCCAACTTCACCTTCAACCTGGGCTTTTCTGGGAAGTTTTACCACACAGGTGTGTTCTATTTATATGTTTTATCATCCAAACATACACACCAGTGCCAGACATACACATTTACTATAACAAATATAAATATGATGACTATGATGACTTTTTAGTAGTTTTCTGTTGTATTTAAACCATACGTATCCTGTCAACTACTTACACCTTGATACTAGTTAAATAACAATGACTTTATTTGTGAGGTTGTGTATGTGCATAAAGTAAAGGCCCTGTTATAATTGAACTCACAGAAATCACTTAAATTAGAAATGTACTGTATATTTACAGTAACAACAATATATATTAAAATAAACTACATAAAAAGTATTACACTTAGCACTAAAAAGAGTACCAAATACAGCAGTGAGATAAAGTACAGAAATAAATCCGATGTGGTTGATACAGCTTGTAATGCATTATTTAACTCATCAGTGAAAAATATATTTTTATTTCGTGCTGTATCTAGATCATCAGTTGTGCATATATAGATGTATGTGTGATGTAGTGCTGTCCATTCTAAGCTCTGTGCTGGTCCCCAAGGACAGATTTTTATTGATTTTTAAGTTAGTCTAAATCAGCAGCAAGAGAACAAAGCTGTGGGACTAATCATAATTATAACTACAAGAAATCTGATACAGAAAAGAACATATTACCATAGTGTATATTATTGCTATGGCATGACTCATATCACCATGGTATCAGAACAACACAAGCAACTTAAACCACATTAAAAAGACCTAGTTGCTTGGTGATATACTAACCTTATATCAACGTGAAGATTCTTTAAAGTGCTTTGAAGCGTGCATTTGTACATGTTATTCCTTATCATTGTGTCCTTGCGTGTGTTTGTGTGTGTGTGTGTGTGTGTGTGTGTGTGTGTGTGTGTGTGTGTTTGCGTGTGCAGGCACTGTGGAGGAGGACGAGGGGGACGATTTACTATTGAAGTACGTGGATGAGTTCTGGTGGTTCCCCCACATGTGGAGCCACATGCAGCCTCACCTATTCCACAATGAGTCCTCACTGCTGGAGCAGATGGTCCTCAACAAGGAGTTCGCTCTGGTGAGATGGATGCATGCACACGCATACATTTCTTGCAGCTGTTTACTTTATTGTTGCTTTCTTCTTCTTTTGTGTCCGTTTAATCATGCTCGCTTCCCATGATTGCATTTTCTTCAAGGACGTCTGTTGCTGTGATTGTTATTTTGTTGCCACAGCAGATTGCAGACATGATGTTCGCAGTTCAATACTCTGGAACTGTTCTAACACAAAGAACACACTAATGTTACATACACTACATGTTTCTCAGAAAACATAATTGCTTCCTTGTTAATGTTCTTGTAAGTGTTTTTTTTTTCAGCAGATAAAGACCATATATATAGAATGAGAGTAGAATGGACATGCCCAATCAAATTAGCAACGCAGGATGGTCAGAATGGCAGCAATATTTACACCGTATGCACTGTTGCCATTTTATAGAAATGTGACCGTTGTAGCAGGCTAACTTCCACATACACTTCCATATAAACCAACTCCCTGATGATAAGAAACAGAGTAGTACAAAGCATAGAGAGGCATCTTTTGTCCACTCTGTAGGTTGCCTTGCTACTAGAGAGGAATTGAGGATTGGCTGCTGGATATAATTGCTTCACATTTCTATTGGTAGGTCATCAAATTCAAAATGATAGGCCAAAATGGAGTTTTCAACTAGTGAGTGTAATACACTTGTGTCACCATGATAACATTTTCAAATGATGAATGAACACAAAAATATATATATTTCTATGACGTAGACACTATTTTATATTGTTTGTCTTACATGTTGTTAGGTTTGAAATGTGCTTTAGTGTTCTCAAGCCAATACTGTTGGGAAACATAAAATATCTATACAGTGAATGTTTTGTAGATGTGTGCATTTTGCAATGCATGTTCTTGTGTCCATGTCCTTGTTATGTTGATCAAAAACATAATTGGGTAGGATTACACTTCCTGCAGAACCTATTTGCGAATGCAAATTACTTACATACAGTGTGAACATAAGAGGGAGGGTTGGTAAAATAGCTGTACTTCTTTAAGCATAAGAATGCTTTTACCAAATGTCCCATCATGACATCATTTTCTCCTGTAAATCAAAACAAACACAATGTAATATCCCTGTTGGGGAGTGATGTACTTATTTTGATGGGCACACCTGCACCCTGTTTAATGTCTTCTGTTTAATCTGAATTCCACAAGGTCGAGCGCTTTTGTTGCCCTGCTCTGCCTAGTTTTTCTGTGCTTTGGTAGCACGTGAGTCCAGATGATTTGTATAACTCTACTGGAGTGCTGTGTCCAACATACAGTACAGTAAGGGCGGCTGGTTCATGTTGTTGAAGGTGAGCGTGATCATAAAGCGTGATCCCTCATCTCTATTGTACACAAAAACAAACACACACACACACACACACACACACACACACACACACACACACACACACGCGCACACACACACACACACACACACACACACACACACACACACACACACACACACACACACACACACACACACACACACATATACTCTACTCCCTCATCCCCAGACCAGTGATGCTTAGCTTTGACAGTGTGTGTAGGTGTGTGTCAGAGCGAAGGACAACACCATCACTCTGTGAGATGCACTCAGCAACCATCCACCCTTAGACTCCCACACATACACATGCTCACACAAAGTTTTTTTTTTTTTTTCATTTCCCACCTGAAGGTCCGCATCATAACAAAACACAAAACAAACCACGCGCCTCTTCTACAAGGTCAGGCTGTTTGGCTCTGTGTGTTTATGTCCGGCCATGTTCCTTGTCAGAGTTGTAAATGTGCTATAACTTCTGTTTATGTATACTGTATAACCATCGCATATGTGTCTGTCTCTGTATGTCCTCCATCTCCAGGAGCACAACATTCCAGTGGACATGGGCTATGCCGTGGCCCCTCACCACTCAGGTGTCTACCCGGTTCATCTGCAGCTGTACAAGGCTTGGAGACGTGTGTGGAACATCCAGGTCACCAGCACAGAAGAGTACCCTCACCTCAAACCTGCTCGCTATCGCAAGGGTTTCATTCATAACAACATCATGGTGAGGAGACAACGTTGTGTAACGCATGTCTGTGAAAATCCTCAGTGTTTCATCAGCTTAGCTGGAAGTGCACACACATGCAAATATGCACCTTCCCAATTACCTTCAGGGCATTCAATATAGAACTTTGATTTTTTTTTTGTTTAGCTGAATGCCAAAAATGTCTAATTTTAAAATATAACATCTCTGTCATCATTTTATATTTTTCTGTATTATGTACTTTTTATTTTTTTGTGGGGTTAGAGATTTTTTTATCTAGCATCATAGGTGTCCCTAGATACAAGTCAGTGCTGCTGCTGTGTATAGACACATTTTCTAAAATATGTCGGCCTTGCGGACACAGCATAGGCATGTGTGTTGTGTGACAGAAAAGTGGTTATTCAGGTTTGTCAGATGCACATGAGCTTATGCTTTTCTTAACACTCACCATTGACCATGCAGGGATCATGAATCAATGGTAAGTCAAATTAAGTTATGTAGTGTCTTTTCGTGGCATGAAAAAAAACCTGTCTCATTCATCTGACTAATGGTAAAACCATGAATTGTTAAATTGAATTCAGTCACTAAATCAAAGCTTGAATGCAAAGTCACAATAGTCTGTTTGGATTCTTTTATCTGACTTTGAAAAAAAGAAGCTTTTATCTTCTGTCTCGTCCTTTAAATAAGTGTTTGCTGAATTGTAAATTGTGTGCTGATTGTTTCTTGCGGTCTTAAACAGAAAATCAATGATGCTGTCCGTGTGTGCAACCTCTGTGTGTGTGTGTGTGTGTGTGTGTGTGTGTGTGTGTGTGTGTGTGTGTGTGTGTGTACGTGTTTGTGATATGTATTCTTTGACCTTGTCTCACCACAGCTCTACGTTGATTCAATATTTAATAGCTTCCCAAGGTGGATAAAGTGGTTAGCTTTTCTGTGTGTATGAGTCTGTGTGCAATTGTATGTTTGTATATGTGCAGGGTGTGTATCATATAATAAGGATCTAGTAATAAGAGCATTTTTTTATCATTTTTATGCACCAATAAATAATTAATCATTCTCTGTTTGAGACAGCAATAGAATAAAACTCCTGTCACCCATTCCACCTAAGCGAGTTGTCTTCAACCCTCCCTCTGTCTCTCCTCCTCCTCCTTCTCCTCCTTTTCATTCACTTGTCAGCCAGGCTCTTTGTGAGTGTGCACAACTGCTCCCTTATTGACAAAAGAACCAATCACATATGACACCAAAATTACCGGCCCATGTTGTTCTGCTATCTTTGGGTGTTGAGCAAACAATTTGAACCGACAGCTATGTCAGTTTCCTAATCAGTCCCAGAAGTCTGCTTTTATTTTTTGACATCTTGTCTCAGCATCATAAGAGACAGACCTCTTTTTAAAACAATAACATGCTGACACTTTGACAGGCTGTAATGTGTTATTATATATTATCAATAGTTAAGTATTGAGAAGCATCACCGAATTAGATAACAAGCCATTGAACAGAAATACATATTCAACAACACAAAGAAAGACGCAAAGAGGCAAACTGCTAGAAAAGAAATGTCATTTTGTTTGATACAAGAAAAAAAGAAGCTTTTTGAAGAAAAGTTGAAGAGGAAGTAGAGGCTGAAATAATATTAAATCCACAGAAAAATTACTTTCACGCTTACCAACAACCCCAATGATAGATGCAGCTGTTCTCCGAACATTGTTTTCGAAAGTTTGTTCTTATTGTCTTGTCAAATAAAACTTAAATGGATTATATTGGCTGGAATAAACTGTATGACATTGGTAAGTGTGTAATGACACATGCAAATAAGACCCATTGATGAAAGCTAATGAACACATATAGAGCTTCCATCAGCTGAGCTCTCCTTGTCTCTCGGCTTTAAACTGCTCTGGTGCAAGTTAGTTTAGATGTTTAGTAAATAAATCAGATGCAATGCTGTTCAGTACAGTATTTAATCCTCTGAGGAAAATGTTATGGTGAAATGACCTTTACCCGACATCTCCAACAGTGCTTAATAGCATATGCTGCACTATTTGACAATTACTGACTGACCACCAACAGTAGGTGAAGGACACTTTATGATAGTGTGACAATTATGTCATCTTACCTTATTATTATGAACAGTAATTGAAAGAATCCTCATCGTGCATATGAAGACATAGACTACCTCCCTGCGAATCCCAGTTTAAAATGAAACTGTTCCATGCTTGCAGCTTTATCTACCCTCTCCTCCTGCTCCTGCTCCTGCTTACTCTGCCCCCCATCCTTCCCTATCACGTCCCTGCTCCTCTGCCTGAGAGTGGCAATAACCAGCCACCTCTCTTCCTTCAAGTTCCACTTGTTGCTGCACAATTTCTGGTACCGTAGGCTGGATGCTGAAGCTTCTGCAGCCCCTGAAGCAAACATTTGAGGACATGTGCCTCTAGATTTGATGTATTTTTTTGGCCCGGTAAATTACAGCAAGTTATAGTCTCCCTCCACTCACCCACACCTGCCATCATCAGTCACAGGTGCTGAAGAAAATCCGGCGGCAAACACATCAGTAAGTTTTGCACATTTGGCAGCATCTGCCTTAGGGGCCTTCCTTTTTTGGGTAGCTGTTTCTCTGGGGGAGGGGGGTGGGTTTACAGATCTAAAGGAATGTTGGCCTACCGGTGTGTGTGCCCGTTTTTCCAGATGGTCGGTCCAGCCCTGGCACCAAGGAATTTTGTTTAAATTTCCATTACTCCATCTGCGAACTTTGAGGACTTCTTGTGCACTTTAAAAGTAATGATGAAGATTATGTGATATGATGAAAGCTACACAAAAGCTCAATGACACCTCAAGTGACATTCTGTTGAATTCCATTTACAAAACTGTAGAAATATACAATGTGTATTCATAGTCATTATTAAATATATCAAGACTGGTGAGCAATCTGAAAACATTGTATCATTGCATCGATCTAGCCTCAAGACATTTCATGCTGCACTGACTAAATAGCAAAGGGAGGCTAGGAAGAAGGAAAACAAAACTTGAAATTTAGCTCATGAATGCGGACCATTCGAGTGGTTTGTGTCTGTATTTGTTCACCTAGATGCAGAATTTAAATAATTTCACCATAAATCGGCTGGTGAGCTTTTCTGTTCTTATTATATTATTCATCAAGCCTCCTGACCTCTCATAAAGTTACTCCAGCACATCACTCGCAATCTTCCCATTTTCCTCATCTTCCACATTTTTTCACTTCCAGTTTTTCTTGAAATGTTTTTCTATTAATCTCTTTCCCCTCTGCCCCTTGCTCCATCTTTGTTTGCTCCAAGGAGGACAGGAAGTTGTCTTAAGGCTGTAAAATTGGTGCTTGTGTGTCTCTGTCAGCAGATTGAGAGCCACCCACTGGACCCACAGTATCAGAACAAATCAGACTGAGATATGGGATTGTGTGTGTGTGTGTGTGTGTGTGTGTGTGTGTGTGTGTGTGTGTGTGTGTGTGTGTGTGTGTGTGTGTGTGTGTGTGTGTACACTCGCACAAACATGCATACTTGTGTGTGTGTATTTCTTTTTAAAATGCACTATATCAGTTTGAGCTATAGCTCTGTGGATAATTGGTTTGGTGAAATAGTGCTGAGTGTCTGTGGCTCTGGTGGCCTTCTCTTTCTTTCTTTCTGTCTCTCTCTATCTCTCTCTCTCCCTCTCTCTCTTTCTCTCTATGTCCCTCTCTGTCTCTCTTTCGTGTCTGTGTGTGAGTGTGAATGACTGCAGTGTTTTATAGATAAACCAATATCTGCGCTTCCAGCCTTTACTCTCTATTTCACACAGAGAAGTGCTCCACAAGGAGTTCACAATAAAGACCTTCCTCTTCTCTTCATTTAAGTAATTTAATGACCTAATGAAAAGGAGATTAATTTGCCTACTGTTAAATACTTGATCCAGCACTCTGTTAGTCTTTCACGCTTGTTTTGGACACATTGTTTTTGATTTTTTTTTACAGTATAAGTCAATTTTTAAATCCATATTTCCATCAGCCAAAATACTTTTTGGCTCGCCAACTTAAGTGTTAATATTACAGATAAGGTAATGTTAATAAACAAATATCTGCATATGAGCGAATAGCCAATGGGTTCCAAAACTGCAGTTGAGGTAAGCTTTAAAATGACCACATAGGTCATTTGTGTAAGCAGCTTGTTATGACCCATATTTATGTCTATATTGGTGGCAGCCACTAGTGGCCATAGTAATTATGACGGGAGCAAAGCAATAAATAAGAAGCAATAAAGTCTCTGTAGGGTGGAGTTCGAGGGGGGGGGCTTCAGTTTTAAAACCTACCACAACATTGTTAGGTTTACTTCTATAAAGAGAATCTAAGAAACTGACCCTGCTTTCACCAGTCACAGCATGTGTATGTAACTCACACGAGGCGTGGTAGGATTTCATGGCTAAGGTTCCATGGTGCACCTGCTCCTGGTGGGATTAAAAGTAATGCATTATCATCTTAAGCAAACAACGAGTCACCAAAATAGGTGAAAGTGAGGAACAGTGCCCCAGGAACACTTAACTTCACCAATGCAATTCATACACCTGCATGAAAATGAAGGGTCTTTACTGCTGAAGTGAAGTAATCTCAGCTGGACTGCTCTTTGGGACTCATGACTCCATCACAGTAAATAGTGTGTCCTTGCACAACCCCGGTTTGACATGTTGACTGTTGTCATTACAGGAAAGGTACGGGTGAAACTAATAACATTTAATGATCTCTATTCTATTTAATTGTCCCAGTAAACCATGTCAGTGAGCCAGCATGTACAAAAACAGCGTAGTCTCATAAACAATTCCTTTGATATCTTACGACATATGACATCCTATTTAGGTTGAGAAATGGCGAACAGAATGTGACTGCAAGGATTAAGTTTAGGCACCAAAGCGACTTGGTTAAGATTGGAAAAAAGGTTGTGGTTTGGATGAGTACTTACGGAACACAAACCTCCAGAAATCAACCCTGACCCTCCTCCCTACGCAGATTTTGACTTCTCCTTTGTCACCTGATAACCTTCTGTGTTCCGAACTTAATTTCTCTCCTGATAAATTCATGGATTGCAGACAAATTGCAGTGCATTAGTTTTGTAGCCAACAGAGAATGAAGACAGCCTGGCAATACAAGTTCTGGGACTTCACAGTTAAGAAAATATCCGAACAGCTCGTTTGAACTTAAAGTTATAATCCGTAAGATTTGAAATAAGTAGTTTCTAATGGCCTCTCTGGCAGTAAGATGTAATTGCAGGCGAGCCTGTTCTTTCAGACCCTCCATCTTGTCACATTCGTGGTCGCTATGCTTCTTGATTATTTGCCCTTTTTCAATTCAATTCGTTTTTGGTTTCTTATTCTTTGGACAGGAAGTTGAATAGTCTTCTTTCTCTGTCTGTTGATCACCCATGGTGAGTCAGCTGTAATGAAACGGACCTGCACTGGTCAGACACATTAAAGCAGGCCTTGTATCATTGCATAATCAGGCAAAATATGAATATCCAGATGGGAGACATGTGTGCTGTTTTGTAAACTTTTTTTCTTTTTGCTCTTTTGTAAACTTTGTTGACACACATTCTCCTCTTTATTTCTCTCCTATATTTTACCCTCCTAAATCCATACACACACACGCACACACGTTCCTATTACACCTCTGCCCTTACAAACCAGAAGTTAGAAGTTCACGATTTCGGATTACCATGAAACACAGCATAAGTTTTAGGGACTAGCTCCCCCGGAGCAGACCAACTGCTGCTGACTGATGTAAAAAGCGTCACTAATAGAGCGTTGCATTTGAATTTTGCGTGGGAATATCGCCATAGACACTCAAATTTCTGGGTGAAGCAGCAAATACAAATGCTTTCATTGTGAGTCATGTGATCACTCACTATTGTTTTAACTCACTCTTTGATAAATAGTAACTTAAAAGACAATTAACTAGATGAAAATCTTTATATATACCTATTATACCTATCATACGGTTTGAGTAGACTTTAATTCATTATATTTGATGTACATGTTGTTCCCCATCTTCATTGTCAGTGACATACAGATCTAACTTATGATTCCTAACTTGGGGAGTCCCTAAATTAGGACAGTTCCTATCCTAAGACACTTTTTTGCCATAATTGCAGTCAGGGCCTGAAGTTAACGTTTTTGGCCACCAGCCAATTTTTATTTGTGCCTAAAATAAAGGTGAACGACTCAGAAAATGCATACGAATGGTTCTTGAACTTGCACAGAATACAAAATAAAAGTGCTGTTGAGTTATTTACCAACTTAATCTCATTAATGACTAGACCAACATAATGACTTACAACTGTATCTGGCCTGGTGTGGCAGGCATTTAGAATAGAAAACTACAGAAATAAAAATAGCCAATCATCTTAAGTTTAGTTTATTTGAAAACAGGGACAGTGCACATTAATAACATTACTGTAAATGCGCCAGAATTAGCCAAGAGGCTATTTTTCATCTGTAGACCCTAGACAGATGTTAAAGTCACCCTAAAAACAGAACAGAATATAGAATAATAAAATAAAAATAAAATATTTAAAATAAAAGCAGACACTCTGCTTCCTCCACTTGCCATACATACTCCATCCCGACAGTGCATCTCCTCTGTTGTGGCGTCGTACACAAGCCAGTCACAAACCTTGCCATCCCTTTTCACTTCACTTTGTATTAAAATGTATTTTTTAATTTATTTTTTAATTCTCCTCCTCATCCACTTTGTGTTCTGTAGCAGCCAGCAATATGCTGCCAAATTTTTTATTTTTAAAGTCCAAGAAAACGGTGGGGCTTGCTTAGCAACAATAGGCTACCTGATTGGTCAACAACACACAACACTTGCTCAGTGTTGGTTGTCTTATTGGCTACACGCCTTCGTGTCAGGTAGATTGACAGTTTCACCCGGCAATCACAAAAGTTACCTGCATTTGGCGTGTGGGCTGGTGCCAATTTCATGCCCTGATGCAGTAAAGAAACATTCTGTATTACCATTCTGTATTACCATAATATCTAAATGTCTGAAAGAAAGTTTCTGAAATGAGCCCACTGGAACTTAAACACCAAAATGGAACACCATGTATGTCATTAATTACACCTGTGCGTTTCATCTTATCACAAGTCAACATGCCAGCTGTGAAAAGGTGTCTATTACACTAGAAAAAAGAAAGAATTTGACTTGAACCAGCTGTAGAACTGACACCTGAGCTTCTCTACTGCGACAGGTAACATCCGTATATGCTGGTTGACACAACACATCAGAATATCCCTGACCTGCTCTGCTGTCTGCTTCT